>NC_056746.1:1152246300-1152518800 GCF_019279795.1 Protopterus annectens
GAGAACAAGGAGTTGTTAGTTGAAAGCAGCCTAGACCTTTAATAGTAAAGATGCAATCCTATAGCAGAAGGAGTTGATTTTGACAAAACTGTGGCAGAAGGACAAAATACTAAAAGTGGGAGACAGCAGAATGTTTGTTGAGAATCATTACTCATTGTACACCATGCAGAAGAGAAGCATGTTTACTCCACTATTCAGAGAATGTTAAGACGCAGGTGTCAGATTCAAACTGGTGTACCCAGCTATCTTCAAGTTATTCTTCCCTGGAGGGACAAAATCATTTTTTGATGAATTACATGCTAAAAAAGAATTACAAAAGTTTGTCCAACAAAAAGTAAACTGTGAAACAGAAATATATTCTGCTTCTTGTTCATCTGGTAATAAAGACCACAGAGAGACTGTACATGTAAAACTTTTTCTAGTGTTTCAATGGAAATGTTGGAGTGAAGGAAGGGAGCATGAGAGCTGACTAAAAGAATTGAGAGTATGAAGCAGTGCCAGAATTTGGGAGATGGAGATGAACAGGAATAACACCGGTAACAATGTGGGATTACAATGCAATATTTATATGTATGAAATATGACAGAACAAGAAAATCTGGAAATATTTAACTTTTTCAGAATTTGTTGGACATGTGGGGGGACTGTAAAGCATAGGCCGTACTTAGGTTCATAGGTTGGTACTAGGCTATACAAGCCTAGCCATAACAATTCCCTGGATATTTCTTCCCACAATATTTACTTCTCTGGACCCCTGTCTAGCAGGGTGACTGACATGATCCCGGGGTGAATTTCCTATCTCCCATCCAATCATCAAGGTTCCTTTTGAAGAGGGCCAAGGAGGTGCTCTTCTTGACATGTATGGGCAGTCTATTCCAGAGTATGGAGAGTCTCTGGGTCAGGAACCTATCCCTCCAGCATGTTTTGTTCATTGTTATGACAAGGTTTAGATCCCTGGAGCATGTGGCTCTGAGGGATTGGGATTTCTTTAAGTGGAGCTTGTCCAACAGCTTAGGGTTTGACATGGCCTTGTATGTTAAGCAGAGATCGCCTCTGAGAAGATGATACGACACAGAGTATAGCTGGAGTTTTTTTAGACAGTCAGCATATGTCATCTGCTTTAGGCCTGTGATTCTTTTAGTGAGGCATTTCTGTGGCCTTTCCAGCTGTTGTAGATGTCTTGTGAGGTACATACCAAATGGGGTATTATACTCTATAATGGGTCTAATGAGAGATGAGTACAGTTGGACAATGACCTCCTTTTTTCTGGATGAAAAGCCCTTAGTGATGAGGTGTGCCACATAGAAGGATTTCCTGACTGTTGTGGCAATGTGGTTATTGAAAATGAGACCACTGTCCACCTGTGTCCCTAAGTCTCTCATCACACTTTCGATGTTTAGTGTACTGCCACCTATGTGGTAATTCATGGATACATGTTTTTTTCCAAAGGGGATAACTATACATTTCTTGGCATTAAGCTTGAACCCATGGCTCTGGCACCAGGCATCTGTTTCTATAAGGCCCTTTTGTAGAATATTCACATCATTTGGGGATTCAATAATGGCTCCCAGTTTGCAGTCATCTGCGAACTTTGTTAGCCAGAGTCCCTTAGTGTTGGCCTGTACTTCAGAGAAGTAGATGCCAAATAAGAGTGGTCCCAGGACTGAACCCTGAGGTACTCCACTTGTCACTTGTCTGGAGCTGGATTTGGAGTTGGCTACCTTTACAGTCTGGGTTCTGTCAGTAAGCCAGTTGGCAACCCATCGAGTGACATAGGGATTTATGCCCAGCTTAGTAAGTTTATCTATGATTCCACAGTGGGGGATGGTGTCGAAGGCCTTGGCAAGGTCCAGATAGGCTGTGTGGACTGCCTTACCCTTGTCCACAGCTCTGGAGACTGATTTGAAGACGTCAGTCAGATTCAGGAGACAAGATCGGCCCTTCACAAGCCCAAACTGGGTGGGGTCCAGTGTTTGAAGGTTGCCAATGTCTTTGTTTATAAGTTCCATGATAATGCGCTCCATGCCTTTGCAGATCAGGCTTGTCAGACTGATGGGCTGTAGTTCCCAGGATCCAAGGCAGATCTCCCCTTGTGGAGTGAGATAACTGTAGCTGTGTGCCACTCAGTGGGCACGAAGCCTGAGGTGAGGCTATGATTAAACATGACACTTAGGTGAGGTGCCAGTTCATTTTGTAGTTCATGTAGTACACAGCCTGGGATATCATCTGGTCCCATGGATGCTGTATTCTTAGCTTTGGAGAGTGAGGTTTCTACCTGTGTGGCCATGATTACCGGGATTTGGCAATCTTTTGGTATTGAGATAGGCCCTTTAGGGAGTGAGAGGGGGTGAAGTTGGCACTAAATCGATCTGCCAGGATATTGGCAATACCCTTGGGATCAGTATATTTAATGCCATTTTATTGCAGCTCAGATCTGAGTATTGCCATTTAGATTCTTGACATAACTATAGAATGCCTTGTGTTGTCTTTGGAATCTTTGGCAATTTTATTTTCGTAACTAGCGTTTGAGGATTTTATGAGGGATCTCAGCTTCTTACTGAGGCTGGTGAGGGAGTTTTTGCATCCTGGGATTTTCCTTTTTTCTGCAACAGTTTCTTTCTTCTGTTGTATAGTTTGTTTATAGCAGGGGACCACCAGATTGGCTTCCTTTTTTTGGAGAAGAGCATCTTGGTTCTATTTGGGATGGCATGATTCATGCATGAGTGGATGTACTCATACAGTGCCTTAGTGTAGGATTCTGCAGTCGAACTTTCAGATCCCATCTGCATGGGTGTCATGATGTTTGTCACTTCTGACTTCAGTAGCATGAAGTTGGCTTTGGAGAAGTTTTTTAAGGAGGCTTCCTTACTGGGGGGTGGGGGTGGGATATGGATGTCAAGGGTGATTTGCTTATGGTCAGACCTGGCCAATGAGGGGGTAACCACTGGTGTGGAGCATCTATCTCCCATGTTGGTAATGACCAGGTGTTGGATATTTGAGCCCCTGGTGGGACAATGGAATAGTTGATCCGGGGCATTGGAATTTTTGAATTCCAAGAACCATTGGGAAAAGGAGTTGGTAATGTTCAAAAATGCTTTGGGGAGGGGAAGAGGAGGGAAAAAGTTAACTGTAAGTAAAGAAATGTTTTCCTTATTTGTAATATTTTTGTGGTGTATGGTTTTCTTTGCATGCAAAGTTTTCTCAGTTATTTTAAGTGTAATAGGGAGTGTAAACAGGTGCTGTTTTTTTTCTCCCTTCTCTCTTTTTCTTGTTCAGTTTTAAGAAATGTAGGCAATGCAATGAAAAAAAGCCTGGTTAAAAGAGGATGACAAAATAAAAATTACCATGTTTTTTCTCATTCTTGTGTGAGGAAATGACTGAATTAGTAACAAGGTTTAAGAGTAGGCAAGTAAATGAAAAAGAATATTGAATATTATAAGGCTTTTTTCTGCAGCTGGTCTTCATGGTGCCATAGAAACAATCTGATGAAGAGAAACTGGCTGCCTGGGTCTCATGTCTCCATGGAGACAATCTGATAAAGAGAAATTGGCTACATGCTGGTGAAGAGTAACTAGCTAAAGGAAAAAAAATGAGAAGAGAAATTGGCTAGGACATAATGTTCTCTAAAAGCATTCAGGGGTTTTCCCAGCTGGGAGAGCTATAAAGAAAGGACAAAACCAACCAGCACTTAGTAGAAGCACAGGTTGTACCATGCACCTTAGCACATTTAACCTCTTATAGGTTAACTCAAGTCTGTAAGTGTGGCCATCAGTTTGGGACTTTTATTCCTATTAGGAGGGTAAAACATCCGTATTTGAAGATGTACATAGTTTGTGTGTTAGTATTAAGTTAATAGGTTTTAGGGGGCTATTAGGGGTGTGTTTGTTTTTTGTTTGAGGGCTTTCAATAAAACAAAAAGTTTTGTAAGATGTGACATAGGCTCAAATGGATATGACAAGAAACAACTGTATAAAAGTTTAACTTGTCAAAAGGTGTATGCATGTTACACAAAAGCTGTAACTAGACGTTTGACAAAAAAAGGTGTTATCCATAAAAGGTGGGAATAATAACTTTTTAATGCAGTGATGTTTTCTGTAATGTTTTTAAGTGTCAACAGTCTCACAGATGAATACCAAAAAAAGAGTAGTGAACTATATTAAAAAAATGTAGAGTGTAAATGACCGTGTTACAGGAGACACACTTAGAAAGAAGTGAACATGTGAATTTGATAAAGAAAGGTTTTTCAGGATGGTTATTCAGCAGAATACCTGGGACAAAGGAAAAGAGCAGTACTTATATTAATTGCAAGAGGAGCTCCAAAAGTAATAGAACAGGATAAAAAAGATAATACCAGATTTGTAGTGCTAAGGGACTACTGGCAATGGAGAAGGACTACACTGGCATGTATTTATATTCCACCTAAAACTGCTATAATGGAGCTTAAGAAAATTCTGGGAGAAATAATCAGTTTTAAGAAAGGAATATTACTTATAGCTGGGGACTAGAATGTGATTTGCAACAGTGAAAATGTGTCTGGAGGGCACAGAAGGGAAATTATATCTAAGGAGGGTAGATTTTTGACGAAATGTATGAAAATTTTTGGCATGAAAGATGTGAATTCAGTAATAGGACTTCAGAATGAATTTACATATTATTCTCCAAGATATAGAAAATGGGCTAGGCTGGATACATGTCACAGGAACATGTGCATTTAATTGAAGGTCTTGATGTGCACCCAATAACTATTTCAGATCATGTGCCAATAATAACTAAAATAAAAACATAGGTAATGAAATAAAAATGAGACACAGGTGCTTTCCCTCTTATCTGTTGAAAAGAGAGGAATTTAAGGAATGGGTAGTAGAGATTATTCAGAAGCTATTAGAGAGCACAGACATTTCTTCTGAAAATATAGCTAGGGAGTTGGATACAATTAAGGTGGAGTTTAAAAATAGGGTGGAAATAAAAGAAAGGGAGCTATGGTTAACAAGTAACAATAATTATTTAGAGGGAATGACAAATGTTGAAGTATTGCAGAATAGGGAGAATCTCAGAGAACATGAAGAGGATCAACTGCAGAATGCTAAGCAGAAAATAAGGGATTACCTCAGTGATATGCACAAGCTTAGAAAGATTGATGTTAAGCCACTGTTTATTGATAATAACAGTAGAGCACAAAACTTTTATCACAATGACTCAGGCAACAGAAAGTAGAAAGGGCTGTCGCCAAGCTTAGGGAGCCTAGAAGGAAGGTAACAAGAAATTCTGTAGAGGTATTAGAAATATTTCAGAAATTCTATGAAAGTTTGTATAAAGCAGAGAAATATGGGAATCAAGAAAAGATACAAATGAAAATGTTTATGGAAGAATTAAATATGTCAAGGTTAGAGGTAGATAAGACTCACTTCCTAATGGTTAGGATAGCAGGAGATGAGAGAAAATTGTAATGTATATCCAGTCTACAAGAAAGTCCCTAAGAATAGATGGTATTCCTGTCAATGTTTGGAAGCTAGGAGGGAAATGACTGATAAAGATCTGGAAGGTTTTGTTTAACAATATTTTAAGAGGAGGAGAAGTACCAACATCCTGGAAGAAAGCAGTGGTAACTATAATACCTAAACAGGCTAAAGATCCATTAGACCCAGCATCATACAGGCCCATTTCAATACTAAATAATGATTATAAAGTGTTCATGCTGTAATGGCTAAAAGAATGACAAAAGTAATACCACAATTGATATATATGGATCAGTGTGGCTTTGTAGAGGGGAGGCAAACATTTAACAACATTAACAGAACAATGATGATCCAGAGAGAAGCAGAATGTAAAAAGGTGCAGTTATTGTTGGTGCAGAGTAAGCTGGGACTTTATGAGCAGGGCAATGAAAGCATTTGGATTTCCTGAAGCAATTATAAGGTTGATTAGGAGGATATATGAGGGATTGTAGGTGGAAATTAAAGTGGATGGGGTCCTCGCTGATAATTTCTGCTTGAGCAGAGTAACCAGGCAGGGGTGTCTTCTTTCCCCTTTGTTATATGCATTATATTTAGAACCACTGGCGAAGAAAATAAGGGACTCAGAAATTCAAGGATAGAATCTGAATAGTAGTCAAGAAATGCTGGCTGTATTTGCAGGTGATATTTTATACCTGACAAAACCAGAAATAGACATTACAGTGTTGTAGAAGATTTTGAGACAGTTTCAAATCTTTTTTGCATACAAAATTAATGAACCTAAAACAAAGCCAATAGTGGTAAATTATGTACCCATGGATGAATTTGGTTCATCAATGTCTGTATTTATGGGGACATGATAAAATGAAATATTTAGGAGTAAGGATTAAAAATGATTCTGGTGTGGTAGCTAAGGATATGTGGGAAGAGACTAATCAAAAGATAATACAAAAACTGAGAAAATGGAAGTTTTGTTATATGGATATGGATAGTAAGATACAAGCAGTCATAAAATTGTAGCCCCTTTAGTCTTATACACAGGTCAGGCATATTTTTATCAACCAGAGGAGAAGTTGTGGATAGCAATTAATACAGAGCTGAAGGACATTATCTGGGAGGGGAAGACAGCAAGAGTCAAGTGGGATAAGCTGATTCTTCCAGTAAAACAGGTTGGATTGGGATTACCCAATGTGAAGGGATATTTCAAAGTTAGACGGTTAAGGCTCCTATACATAGCGCAAGCAGAAAACTATAATTCAAAGTGGAAAGGGATGATGTTGAAACAGGGAGAAGGCTCAAGAAACAAGGAGAGACTTGGATTTTGGAGGCCTTTAAGGAAAATAACAATAATCATACAGAACATTATATTCATAAAGTAGCAGAAAGTATTCTAAGAACTAAGCCAACATGGGTATGGAGAATGAAGATTATTCTAATAGGGATGACTGCAATTAGGGATAAAGACAATAGGCAAGAGTGGACAGGAATTTTTTTGGAGAAAACTGGCAAATAATCCAAGCTATTGGGAGCAAATAACTAGAGAGGGAAAGGTAATAGAATGGGAAGAGGCCAAGAATTTATTTGGACTGTAGATTAGAGATTGCTTTCCCTCTGAAGGATTGATATCAGAGTTTAGGCAAAGAGAAAGAAATAGGGGGTTCCTAAATAAAAGACCATCACTGGTAGAGTTTTTTGTTAGAATCAAGAAGAAAAGCTGCCATTAAAAAAGGAATAATTAGAACACATAAAATATTGCATGATAACTATAAAAATCAATCAGAGGAGGTTAGGATTGGGAAGAGAGATTGGATAAGCAATTCACAAATAAACAGTTGAAACTATATGTATATTTCCCAAATATGCAACAAAATCTAGAAGATTTAGGATTTTTTGCTTGGAAATGTTTACATACATATTTTTATAACGTAAGTAGACTCCAGAGATTTTTTTCTCAGGTAGACAGCAAATGTTGGAGGTGTGACAGGGAAGAAAGAGGTACTTGGGAACATATTTTCTGGGAGTGCAGTGGGTTGGCAGACTTTAAGGTCTCCCTGCAGGATGCACTGTTGCAGATGCTGGGTGGATGGATTATTGTGATGAGGGAGATGATTTTTCTGAGCTATGATACAGAATCAGAATTGCCTAGACATGGTAATGCCTTGCTGTGTCTAATTATGGTGGCTGCCAAAAAGCAATTACTAGAAAATGGAAATCAAAATCTAAACCAACTATATGAGAAGTAGTGAATACAGTAACATAGATAAAACAACTGGAATTTAGATCTTTAGAAAAGGATAGGAGCAAACTACAAAAAATGGGAATTCTGGGAGCAATACATACAGGGAAGGAATGAGGTTTAAAAGAAGGTAGGATTTAAATGAGCTATGTAATGTTTGACTAAAAATGATTGGTAGATTATAAATAATGTATAATGTTTGCAATTGGGAGCATGTCAGTATAGTTTATGATGTAAAATGCTTGCAACTAGGATTGTGTCTGTGTGGCTCGTTTTCATTTATATAAATGTATGATTGCTTATGTTATAAGTGATGGTTTAATAAAGATGTTTCTTATTTAAAAAAGAGACAGGAATTGAATAATTTATGTAATGTTGCTTAGCTTATATGAAATTTAGGAATATATCTGAAATATAACAGTTGTTAATGTTAATGCAATTTGATTACTTTTGTATAAATGTAAATTTGCATATGTCAGAAGTGATGATTCAATAAAAGTGTTAAAAATGTTTGCAAATCGAAGTGTGTCAGTATGATTTTTGATGTAAAATGCTTACAACTAGGATTGTGTCAATGTGGTTAATTTTCATTTATATAAATGTATGATCACTTATGTCATAAGTGATGGTTTTATAAATATGTTTCTTGTTTAAAAAAGGGCAGGAATTGAATAATCTATGTAATGTTGCTTAGGTTATATGATATATAACAATATATTTGAAGAATAGTGTTTGTTAATATTAATTTAATACAATTGTATTACTTTTGTATAAATGTGACTTTGGCTATATGACAAGTGATAATTCAATAAAGGTGTTAAAAAAGAGGAAGAGAGAATATAAGAAGTCACCACTATTATTGGTGGGTCTGGATACACAAAAATCAGTTGATAGAGTCAGCTGGTATTTTATGAGTAACGCAATGGAAAAACTGATACTCTAAATGAATAGGATTAATTAAGATGATTAGGGCCAGAGGCAACAATTAAAGTGGGATGGTTCCTCTCTGATAAGCAGTGTTTGAACAGATGATTCAGGAATGGTATCCTTTTCCCTCTTTGTTATTTGCTTTATTTTTAGACCCACTGGCAAAGAAAATATGGGACTCGCAAACTCAAGGATATAACTGATATGGCACTCAAGACAAGTTAGCTTTGGACTTCCAAGATGGCTGCACATTGAGAAGAACTTAACTCTAGCTCCCCCAGTGTGAAAACAGAAACTCAACAGATAAGGCTAGTAGACTGTTGTATTTATGGGTACATTTCAGTAACTGGCTAGTAAGTGCACTGCCTGGATGCCAGGAAAAAAAGAAATACACAGCACCTGGAAAAAATCAGCTACAAAAAGTTAGGAAGAAACACTGACTGGGGAAAGTTCTGCAGCTGTTCAGCAAAAAGCAATGCATCCTCCAGATATGACTTCTAGTAACCTACAGGAAGATATAAGACAACTGTACACAGACCTGGTTAAAATAAACAGAATACTGATGGAGTATATCAACACAAACAACAAAAGGCTGGAAAAAATGGAAGAAGCTTTAAACAAATATTAAAATGAGGTGATAAAGCTGCAAAAATCAGAAGTTGAAATGAAAAAAAAACTGGCTGAATATGAGACTGAGCAGGAAGAGATGTTTAAAAAATAATAGAATTAGACAACAGAGCATGTAGGAAAAACCTGAGATTTTCAGCTATACCAAAGAAGTTGGAAGGAACAGACTGTATTGATTTTATGAAAGCACAAATAAGCAACTGGACTGGTATTCCACAGCAGGAGTTGTTAGTTGAAAGGTCACACCGTGTGTACACTTCAAACCTGGCCACGAGAAAGCAACCTGACTTTTAATAGTAAAGATACAATCCTACCAGCAGAAGGAGTTGACTCTGACAAAACTGTGGCAGAAGGACAAAATACTAAAAGTAAGAAATAGTAGAGTGTTTGTGGAGAATTATTACTCATACACCTGGCAGAAGAGGAGTAAATTCATTCCACTATTCAGGGAATGTTGATATGCAGGAGTGAGATTCAAATTGCTGTACCAGCTGTCTTCAAGGTATTCTTTCTTGGAGATAAAATCATTTTTGATGAATACATGCTAAGGAGGAAATAGAAACGTTTGTCCAACAACAAGTAAGTTGTGAAACAGAAGAAGATTCTGCTTCTTGTTCTTTTGGTAATAATGACCACAAAGAGACTGTATGTGTGAAACCTTTTCCATTGTTTCAATGGAAAATGTTGGAGAGAAGGAAGAGAGCACGAGAGATGACTAAAAGAATGAAAAGTACATTGGAAATTAAGCAGAGGCAAGATTTGGGAGATGGAGATGAACAGTTAGAAATGCAGTAACTTAATGTAATGTGAGATTTCAATTCAATAATTATATTTGTGAAATATGACTGAAGAAGAAAATTTGGAAATATTGTTCTTTTTCAGAATTTGTTGGACTTGTGGAGGACTTTAAAGTATATGCTCTATTTCATGTCATTAGTGTTCAAAAAATGCTTTGGGGAAGGGATGAGAGGGGAGAAAGTTAACTGTAAGTAAAGACATTTTTTTTCTTATTAGTACTATTTTTTGGTGTATGGCTTTCTTTGCATGCTATAAAGAAAGTTTTCTCAGTTATTGTTAAGTGCAATGAAGATTGTAAATAGGTGCTGCTGTTTTTTTTCCTTTCTTTTGGGTCCATGTTTGGCTACTGAAAAAATAAAAAGCGAATGGCTAAATCTAGAATGGAAAAGAGCAAAACAAAAAAGTAGCGAATAAGGACAAAAACGAAAATAAATTGATTGAATACCCATAGGTGGCCAACAACAAGGAAGTAATGTGATGCATACAGTAAGTGAAGGAAAACTTTTTAAAATTTGCTCTATTCCCCACTGTAATGCGATCTTGGAGTTGGTATATATAGTTAGGGGAGGTGGGGACTCAGCCTACCACCTTGACTGATTTTGCTTGTTGTGTTGGCTGACTATGGCCTTTGATGCATTTCTATTTGATGATGTTCTTGTCCACTGCTTTTTTGTTTCACTGTTTTCCATTTGAGATTTAGCTGTTTGCATTTTATTGTTTTTGGTAGCCGAACATAGACCCCTTTCTTTCTCCCTTCTCTTTTTCTTATTGTTTAGTTTTAAGAAATGGAGGTACTGCAATATAAAAGAAAATAAAAGCATGGTTAAAAAAGCATAACAAAAGAAAAATTAATGTGCTTTTTTAATCCTTGCAATGGGGAATGACTGGATTAAGGACCTTAGATTGATTCAGCAACAAGTTTTAAGATAAAGCAAGTATGTGAAAAATAATATTGAATATTATGAGGTGTTTTTGTGGCAAATGAATGTATGCTTAGTAGTAATTCTTTATCTGGCCCTCATGTCTCCATAGAAATAATCTGGTAAACAGAAACTGACTGTCTGGTTCTCATGTCTCCATGGAGGCAATCTGATAATGAGAAATTGGCTGTCTGCTTCTCATATCACCAAGGAAACAATCTAATAAAGCAAAACTGGTTACAGTCTGGTGGAGAGTGATTGGTTGGGGGGGAAAAAGAGAAACTGGCCGGGAGATAATATTCTCTGAAAGCATTCGGGGGTTTTACCAGCTAGGAGAGCTATAAAGATAAGACAAAACCCAGTTAGCACTTAGTAGACGTACAGGCTACAGCATGCATCTTAGTTTGGTTAACCTTTCTTTTAGGTTAACTCAAGTCTGTGACGGTGGCTGTCAGTTTGGGATAGTTGTTCCTATTAGGAGGGTAAAACTTCAGTATTTGAAGATGTACATTGTTTTGTGTGTTAGTAATAAATTAATATGTTTTAGGGGGTATTTTTTGTTTGTTTTGTTTGAGGGCTTTCAGTAAAACAAAAGGTTGTGTAAGATGTGACATAGGCTCAAATGGATATGACAAGAAACAACTATATAAAAGTTCAACCTGCCAAACAGTGCATGCATGTAACACAGAAGCTGGAACTAGGCATTTAATCAAAAAGGTGTGATACATGAAATGAGGCAATAATACATTTTTAATACAATGATGCTTTCTGTAATGTCTTTAAATGTCAGTGGTCTCACAGATAAATACAAAAAAGAAAGAATAGTTAACTATATTAAAAAAATGTAGAGTGCAAATAGTTATGTTACAGGAGACTCACTTGGAAAGAAATTAACATATGAATTTGATAAAGAAAGGTTTTTAGGATGGTTATTCAGAAGACTACGTTGGACAAGGAAAGAGGAGTACTTATATTAAGTGTAAGTGGCACTCCGGTGATAGAACAGGGGGAAAAAAGATAATAATGGCAGATTTGTAGTGCTAAGGGGCTACGGCAAGGAAGGAGGATAACACTGATATTTATTTATTTATATTCCACCTGAAACTGCTACAATGGAGCTTAAGAAAATTCTGGGAGAAATAATCAGTTTTCAGCAAGGAATATTACTTATAGGTGGGGACTGGAATTTGAATTGCAGCAGTGAAGATGTGTCTGGGAGTCCCAGAAGTGAAAGTATAATAAAGGAGGGTAGATTTTTGAAGAAATTTATAAAAATATTTGGCATGGAAGATGTGAATTAAGTAATAGGAGTGTGGATTGAATTTACATATTATTCTCCAAGATATAAAACCTGGGCTAGGCTAGGCAGAATTTACATTTCACTGGAACATGTGCATTTAATTGAAGGTCTTCATATACATCCAATAACCATTTAAGATCATGCACCAATTATAACTAAAATAAAAACACAAGGTAATGAAATAAAAATGAGACATTGGCAGTTTCCCTCCTATCTGTTGAAAAAAACGGAATTTAAGGAATGGGTAGTGGAGATTATTCAGGAGCTATTCAAGAGGATAGAAATTACTTCTGAAAATATAGCTAGGGAGTGGGATAAAATTTAGGTGGAATTTAAAAATAGTGTGGAAATAAAAGAAAGGGAGCTATGGTTAAGAAATAGCAATAATTATTTAGAGGGACTGACAAATGTTATTGCAGAATAGGGGGAATCTCACAGAACAAGAATATCATCAACTGCAGAATGCTAAGCAGAAAATAAGGGATTACCTCGATAATATACACAAGTTCAGAAAGATTGCTTTTAAGCAGCGTTTTTTTTGATAATAACACTAAAGTCCCAAACCTTTTAATACAACAACTCAGACTACAGATTGTAGAAGGGGCTGTTGCCAAGCTTAGGGAGCCTATAACAAGGAAGGTAACAAGAGACCCTGTAGAAGTATTTTAAATATTTCAGAAATATTATGAAAGTCTGTATAAAGCAGAGAAATATGGAAATTAAGAAAATGTTTATGAAAGAATTGAATATGCCAAGGTTATAGGTAGATGAGGCTTAATTGGTAACTCTTAGAATATGAGGAGATGAGATAAAAAATGTGATGTATAACAAATCTACAGGAAAGTCCTCAGGAATAGATGGTATTCCTATGGAAGTTTGGAAGCTAGGAGGAAAAAAAACTGATAATGATCTGGAAGATTTTAACAGTATTTTAAGAGAAGAACAAGTACCAGCATCCTGGAAGAAAGCAGTGGTAGCTGCAATACCTAAAGAGGGTAAAGATTAATACAGGCACATTTCAGTACTAAACCATGATTATGAAGTGTTCATGTTTATAATGACTAAATGAATGGCAAAAGTAATGCCAAAATTGATAGATATGGATCACTGTGGTTTTCTGTAGGAAAGGCAAACATTTGACAACATTAACAGAACACTGATGATCCAGAAGGAAGCAGAATGTAAGAAAATGGCATTGCTGTTGGTGGGTCTTGATGCAGATAAAACAATTGACAGAGTAAGCTGGAACTTTATAAGCAGAGCAATGGATGCATTTGCATTTCCTGAAAAAATGATTAGGAGGCTGTATGAGGGATTGGAGGTGAAAATGAAAGTGGCTGGGGTCCTCTCTGATAATTTCTGCTTGAGCAGAGGAACCAGGCAGGGGTGTCCTCTTTCTCCTTTATTTGAGTTATATTTTGGCAAAGAAAATAAGGGACTCAGAAGTTCATGGATATAATTGGTATGGTAGTCAAGAAAAGTGGGCTCTACTTGCAGATGATATTATTTTATACATGACAAAACCAGAAAGAGACATTACAGTGTTGTGGAACATTTTGAGACAGTTTCAGATCTTTTCAGGATGCAAAATGAATGAAGCAAAACAAAGGCAATAGAGGTAAATTATGTACCCACACATGACTTGGTTCAGCAATATCCATATTTATGGGGACATAATAAAATTAAGTATTTAGGAGTATGGATTAAAAATGATTCTGTTATGACAGCTAAGGCTATGTGGAAAGAGACTAAATAAAAGGTAATATAAAAACTGAGAAAGTGGAAGCTTTGTTATATGGGTATGGATAGTAAGGGACAAGCAGTTAAAATGTTTTTAATCCCATTAGTCTTATACACAGGCCAGGCATATTTTTATCAGCAAGAGGAGAAGTTGTGGATAGCAGTTAATAAAGAGCTGAAGGACTTTATCTGGGAGGGGAAGAAATCAAGAGTCAAGTGGGATCAGCTGATTTTTCCAGCAGAACAGAGGGGCTTGGGATTACTCAATTTGAAGGGGTATTTCAGAGCTACACAATTAAGGCTCCTATACATAGCACAAGCAGAAAAGAAAGTAGAAAGGGATGATGATGAAATGGGGTAGGCTCAAGAAACAAGGAGAGACTGGGATTTTGGATGCAGACTTTTAAGAAAAATAACAATAATCATACAGAATATTATATCCATAAAGTAGCAGAAAGTATTCTAAGAACTAAGCGAACATGGAAATGGAGAAAGGAGATTTTGCTGAAAGGGATGACCGCAATTAGGGATACAGACAATAGGCAAGAGGGGGGCTGGAAATTTTTGGAGAAAAATGGCAAAAGAACCAAAATACTGGGAGCAAATAACTAGAGAGGGAAGAATGACAGAATGGGAAGATGCCAAGAAATTATTTGGACTGCAGGTTAGAGATTGCATTCCATATTAAGGCTTGATATCAGATTATATGCAAAGAGAAGGAAATAGGGGAATCCTAAATGAAAGACCAACACTGGTACAGTTTTTAGTAGAATTTAGAACAGAAACTCCCATTAAAAAAGAAATAATTAGTAGAGCATATAAAATATTACATGATAAGTATAAGCATCAGAGGAGGTTAGAAAGGATTGGAAAGAAAGCTTAGATAAGCAATTTACAAAGAGACAATGGGAGGATATTTGTATGTCTCCCAAATATACAAAAAATCTAGAAGATTCAAGATTTCTGCTTGGAAATGTTTACATATATGTTTTTATACCCCACGTCGACTCCAGAAATTTTTCTTCAGGTAGACAGCAAATGTTGGAGGTGTGATAGTGAAGAAAGATTTAATTGGGAACATATTTTCTGGGAGTACAGTGAATTGGCAGACTAAAGATTCCCTGCAGGATGCACTGTTGGAGATGCTGGGTGGAAAGATTGGTGTGATGAGGAAGATGATTTTCTGAGCTATGATACAGAATTAGAATTGTGTAGAAATTGTAAGGTCTTGCTGTGTCTATTCATGGTGGCTCCCAAAAAGCAATTACTAGAAAATGGAAATCAAAATCTAAATGAACTATACTAGAAGTAGTGAATGTAGCAACAGAGATAAAACAACTGGAACTGATATCTTTAGAAAAGGGTAGGAGCAAGCTATATAGGAAAAAATGTGAACTGTAGGAACAATACATACAGGGCAGGAATGAGGTTTAAAAGAAGGTAGGACTTAAATGAGCTATGCAATGTTTATTGAAAATGATTGGGTAGATTATAAGTGATGTATAATATTTCCAGCTGGGAGTGTGTCAGTATGGTTTGTGATGTAAAATGCTTGCAACTAAGACTGAGTCGGTGTGGTTTGTTTGCATTTATATAAATATTTGATTGCCTATGTCGTACGTGATGGTTTAATAAAGATGTTTCTTGTTTAAAAAAGGAAGGAATTGAATAATGTGTACACTGTTGCTTAGGTTATATGATATATATCAATATATGTGAAGTATGATGTTTGTAAACCTGAACTTGTTAATACAGTTTAATTACTTTTATATAAATGTAAATTTGTCTATGTCACAAGTGATAATTCAATAAAGGTGTTTAAAAAACAGAAGAAAAGAAAAGTTAACCTTGTTTTCTGATATATTATTTTGTATTTGATAAATCCAGAAAAAGACATCCTGGTGTTGTGTGAAACATTTGGAGACAGTTTCAGATCTTTTCAGAATATGAAGATAAAACAAAGGTTATAGAGGTAAATCGTATACCTATATAACCACTCATGACTTCGGTCGGCAATAACCATATTTATGGGGACATGATAAGATGAATTATTTAGGAGTATGGATTAATAAGGGTTTTGTTATGGCAGCTGAGGATGCATGGGAAGAGATTATACAAAAGATACAAAAACGAAGAAACTGGAAGCTCCTGATTACAGATATGACAAGCAGTGAAAATGTTTTTAGTCCCTTCAATTTTATATACAGATCAAGCATATTTTTATCAGCTAGAGAAGTTGTGATGGTAATTAATAAGGAATTGATGGGATCTATTTGGGGTGGGGGGTTAGGTCCCTAAGAAGAATAGTAACAATCACACGGAGCATTACAGTCACAAAATAGCAGAAGGTATTCTAAGAACTAAGCCAACACGGGAATGGGAAAGAAGGTTTTACCAATAGGGATGACTGCGATTAAGGGCACAGAAAGTAGGCAAGAGGGACTTGGGATTTACTGGAGAAAATTAAGCAAGGAACTAAGGTATCTGGAGAAAAATAACTATGGAGGGAAAATTAACAGAGTGGGATGAGGCCAAGTGGAGGTTTAGACTGCAGGTTAGAGACCACCTTTCATACCAGGGTTGATAATAGAATATAAGCAAAGAGGAAGGGTTAGGCAGTGCTAAGTAAAAGACCAGCTTCAGTAGAGTTTTTGAATCTAGAACAGAAGCAGCTGATAAAAATGATAATTAGTGCAGCATATAAAATATTGCATGTTAACTGTAAAAATCAGTCAGAATAGGTCTATTAAACACTGGAAAGAGAAAATGGAAAGGCAATTTACAAAAAAATAATGAGAGGGCATCTGTAGGATTTTTGCTTGCAAGTGTTTGTGTAGATATTTTTATATGCCAGACTTCAAAGAATTTTTCCTTGGGTAGATAGCAAAAGCTGGAGGTGTGAAGAGAAAGAGAGTGAGGGAGAGAGTCAGCTGGGAGCATGTGTTCTGGAAATGTAACAATTTGGCAAATTTTAAACATTTTTGTCAAGAGTGTTTGTCAGAAATGTTGGGGGGAGCAAATTGTTGTAACTGAGGAAATTATTCTTTTGAGCTGCGACATAGGCTTTGAATTGCCTAGGCATGGTAAGGCCTTACTCAGATTAGTGCTACTGGCTGTCAAAAAAAACAATCACTAGAAAATAGAAATCAAAATCTAAACCAGCTGTAACTGGAGAACTGAATAATGTAAAGGAGAATAAAGAACTTAAGTGGGAATTCCAGGAAAGTGTAAACTACATAGAAGTGAAAGGAAGCTATGGGAACAATACATGCAGAATAATGTTCAGTAGAAGGAGGAGTGAGGATTAAAGGAAGGAAGCAACTGAACAATCTGTGTAATGTCTGAGTGAATGATAATTGCTGAAAAAGAAACATGCATATTGCATGAAAAAAAATGTTACTATGGTTTATTTTATATTGATAAATATGTGATCGACAGACCACGATGCTTTGCCAGAGATGGCCTGCATCTATCTCACTTGGGCTTCAGGCTTCTGGCAAATACTCTTGCCTCCCTATAGTGCCTTTTTAGGAAAAGTGATGAGGTTAAAACTACCAACATAAAAAGTTCACAAAACACAAATTAAAGGTCATGCTGCTAAATGCTAGGATTCTAAACATGAAACTGCACTCATTGCAGGCATTCCTAACCCAGGAAAATGCTGATATCTGTGCAGTCACAGAAACCTGGTTCAAAGCTGCAGAGAGCACTCCAGCCTTACCTGTTTACTCATCCTATCATACATTCAGACCCCAAGCTGTGAGCAGTAAAGCCAAAGGAGGTGGAGTTTCAATATACATTAAAGACATACACACCTCCAGGCTGGTCAAACAGTATGACACACAGGATACACTCCAGGTGCAGTTAACCATTGACAAGATCCCTTTTCAAATCATAGCTAGATACCGGCCCCCAAATCTGACTCAAGATGCCCAATCCACCTATATGGACCTGTTCAAATCTATCAAGATTCAACCCTTTACCTTGATCCTGGGTGACTTTAACTTCCCAAACATAGACTGGAAAAACTACTCATGCCAGAACACAAATGCCCAGAGATTCCTTGATTTTGTCAATGCAAATGCCTTGGAACAGAAAGTCGATACCCCCACAAGAGGTGATAATATCTTGGACTTGGTATTAACTAACATTAATAACCACTGCAGCATTCGTATAGTATCATCCTCCCTGGTAAGATCCGACCACAAAGCAGTCACCTTCGAAGTCACCATCTCCCCCAACCTCCCTCTAGCTAGGATCAGACATAAAAACTTATCCAAAGCTGATTACAGCCTCCTGAGGGATGGTATAACCAGCTTCACAGCCCCCTCCCCCTCTGTAGGAACTGGCACCAATATCCAAATCTACACCACAGCACTATACGAGCATTTATATAGATGCATGGAATCATCAATACCTGACAAGACTAAATCATCCTCCGCAAGGAAGAGTAAACATGTCTGGTGAACATCTGCAATAAGTAAACTCTATAACAAAAGGAAAAAATTGCTGTCCAAGACCAAGAAGGAGCAGGTGCCCAACTGGAAGCAATGTCTCCTTAGTCTGAACAAGCAAATAAGAGCACTAGTGAAATCCTCCAAAGCAAACTTTGAGTCCAAATTGGTCACATCTACTAGAGACAATCATAAGGCATTCTTCACATATGTCCGCAACCTCAAAGGAAGCACCCAGATCTGTTCAGAACTGGTGGTCAAGGACACCACATATACAAATGCTGTAGATATAGCAAACCTGCTGGCTGACAGATTCAGTGAATACTTTCCTCCCTCTGCCCCGATCAGTAAATGGGGACATCGCCAGTACCTGCCCCCTTCCCCTTATATCTAGGGAACAGGTCATCACTGCTCTCTCAAAGGCAAAAAATACAGTCATTATGGGACCCATTAACATCCTAGGCTACATCCTACATGAACTCAGGCAGGAACTTGCAGCACCATTAGGCACCCTATTCAACCAAGGCCTGAGTACTGGCTTCATCCCAGCTGAGTAGAGGACAGCCACTGTCATCTCTTTACACAAAGGTGGAGCATCCACCGATCTGGGAAATTATAGACCCATCAGCCTAACTAGCCTGATTGCAAGGCCATGGAACGGATTGTTGTGGATCTCATTAACAAGGACATTGGCAACCTCCAAACACCTGATCCCACACAGTTTGGCTTCGTCAAGGGGAGGTCATGTCTGCTAAATTTGGTCGACATCTTTGAGACAGTCACCAAAGCCATGGACGAGGGGAAGACTGTGCACACTGCCTACCTTGACCTGGCCAAAGCTTTTGCCAGTATTCCCCACTCAGGCATAATAGATAAACTCTCTCAACTAGACATCAATCCATATGTTACCAGATGGGTAGCAAACTAGCTCACTTATAGAACCCACGTAGTCAAAATAGGGGAAGCCACCTTAAGCAGTAGACCCATAACAAGCCTAGTACCCCAGGGTTCGGTCTTGGGGCCTCTGTTACTTGAGATATACTTTTCTGAGGTGCAGGCCAAAACCAGTGGACTACGGCTGACCAGGTTTGCAGATGACTGCAAGCTGGGTGCTGTCATCAGTTTCCCTAATGATGTGGACATCCTCCAAGAGGGTCTCACTCAGACAAATGACTGGTGCCAGAAACATGGCCTTAAGCTGAATACCAAAAAATGCATCATCATTTTGGGGAGAGTGAAGTCCCCACAAATTGTCACATTAATAACAATGTTCTAAGCATGCAATCAGTTGTGAGGGATTTGGGCACCCAGGCTGATAGCAACCTGACTTTTGACCACCATGTTGCTTCCGTTGTACGGAAAGTCTTCTACATGGCCCACCTCATAAGTAAGGTTATCTCATCCAGGGACAAAGAGGTCCTAACATCCTGTATTCTTCCCTTATAAGGCCCATTATTGAGTACAATGCTCCCTTTCAGCATGTACATCACAAAGCACATGCAGCAGCAGCTGGAGAGACCACAGTAGTTCCTCACCAGGAGAATCCAGGGCCTCAAACATCTACCATACACAGATATGCTAAAAGCCCTATCCCTCTACTCAGTTTCATACAGACTCCTCAGAAGTGACCTCTGTCTAGCATACAAGGTGATCACAGACCCCACCTTGTGGGGACTGCTGCATATCTGCAAGTCAAGCTCCACTCGAGTAACCCGCACGCTCGGCCTCAACCTAGTCTGTGACATCAACAAGACTTGCTGGCAGAACAGAATAGACTCCCTCTCCACATCAAGCAGAGTACCTCTTTACCCCATTTTTAAGCACAACCTGGATAACTGGATAGGAAACAGAAAATATACCCCTGGGATTCCACCAGTGTCCCTGCTGGTCAGAGGCATCGGGTGCTGATTTGTCTAAACATGGGCTAAACTCTTGGCTAGGCTTATAAGGGCATCAAGGCCAATAGCCTAGTAACCTCCTATGATCCTATGTGTACCTGTATCACTGTTTTAGGTGTGATTTAATAAAAATATTTATAAAAAGATTGCGGCATAGCTGTAGGGCCTTCAATGTGGCTCGATGGCATTTCGTAGTATCTGATTATAGTACTGAAAATAAACAGAAATGCTTAAAACAACTTGTCTCCTTTTCCAGACTTAGTCAGAAGAAGCTTAGTAGTGGGCATCTAGACTCTAACCATAGAGCCTATGCTTCCAAAAGGCTGCTAATTGTTTTTTTTTTTTTTTTTTTTTTTAATTGATGGAAATGTTTATTTCAGAGTTGAGTCAGGCATCTACTCTTGAGGAAACTCTCCTCATTGACCTAATGGAACAACAGATGTCTAGGCATGTCACAGCAAGCTGACATTTGCCTGAGGCAGGACAGCTTGGATGTATGTGACAAAAGAGGAGGGGGTTGGCCAGATACAGTCAGGATAGGTCAGGAAGATCAGGGAGGGTCGAGCTAGCTGGGAGAGGTAGTGAAAATGCCAGGAACAGGGCAGTTTGGTCTTTTCAATTCCTACCTCATCAGTTGTTCAATTTGTTTTGCAACATGGGTGATCTTGGAAGTCAGGTAAGATCTTTTGTTTTTATTATGTCTCTGGAGTTGGGTTATTGATTTTTTTTTCTTCACTGTTAGAGATTTTCAACAGGAAAGTTAGAGAAGTTAATTGGGAATCAGTAGAATTAGATTTTGTTTTATTTTATAAAAGGTTTAAAAGGAAGTTTTTAGCAGGCAGGTTATAAAATTATAGCTACACAGGGATTATTATTGGATCTTGGATGAAGAAGATTGTTGGTCTTTGTGGTTAGTTAGCCAGTAACAAAAATGATATGAATAATGGCACACATGGTTAGAATGTTGTTAGTTTAGGACTAAGGAGATTAAATTCCCTCTTTAAGCATTAAATAGGCCTCTGAGCAAAGGACTGTAGGTCAGGCCAGAGGCCTAGTTGAGCTTAAGAATGCCTAGCAGTCAAATATATTTTAAATAAAAACAAACAAACAAACAACAAATATATATATATGTGTTTTATATATATATATATATATATATATATATATATATATATATATATTTTATATATATATATATATATATATATATATATATATATATATATATATATTTTTTTTTTATATAATTTCAAACAAGGATAGGAGTTTCATTGCTGGGAGATTACAAAGACCCTTAAGCAAGGGACCCTAGGTGAGACATGAAGTCTGGTGAGTTCAGCAGTGGGCATGGAGTTCAGGAAGCCATAGTTTTGAATCTGCAATGGTCCGTATTCCAAGTTAAGGTTTTAACTTACCAAGAGTAATAATAATAATAATAATAATAATAATAATAATAATAATAATAATAATAATATAATTGGAAAAAAAGGCAAATGGCTCAGAGTAATCATATGGCAGTGGTAGTGAGTTTAGGCCTGGTGTGGATGTGGGGGGTGAAGCAAACAACAGTGGTAATGAGTTCCAGGACTGGTATGGAGGGGGAGTAAAAGACTGGTGAGGGATTCTGTAATTACAATCAATAATAATTATACTAATTGATTATAATTAATAAAAAAAATGGTAGGATTCATACAAGTAAAGCGGCAAGGTGCAATATAGGTAGAATTGAGGAGCTGAAATGGTAGAAGGTGATAGTTAGTAAATGGCGTGTTTTTGCCTAGAGATGGAACAACACATTCAAGCACAAGTACATGCTATGCCAAGCCACAAACAGAAAGATTGGTAGGAGGAATTGTACTGGCAGACAATGGGGTCAACACCTGGCCTGGAAACAATCAGTACCCTGACCCGTAAGCAGGGTGAGTAAAAGAGTTTGGGTCTTACAGAAAAGCAACAAAGGGAAAACAGATGAAGGCAACATAAGGGATGAGAAGTCTTTGAAGCAAAAGCATAGAAAGAAACATGGAAAGAAACACAAGAAGGCAGATAAGGAGGAAGGCCAGTTGGTGGTAAATGATAATCAAATATTCTTACTATGGTTACAGAGTCATTATTTATTTATTTTTTAGGGATAAGGATTTAATGGAAAGTGAGACCCAGACTGGTGGCTATGGGTACACAGGTCATGTGAACTCATTGAAGCCGGAGGCAAAGGACAATTGTTAGGGGCCTAGGAGGAAAGAGATATCAAGTGGGGATAACTGGTTCAGCTGTGGGGCTGGGGCTAAGCAAAGGGCTGTCTCAGTCGTGCGGCAATTCTGGAACAGACTAGGTTACTGTTAGCAAAGTTTAAGGGGCGCATGGAAGGATAAAAGGCTGTGCCACAAGGACAGGATATGCAGTCACAGTATGGGGGGAGCAGATCAGGAGAGGCACCATAGTGCATTCACACTGGATTTATCACTGGGCTTTCATTTGAGTGAGAAAGTCAAACAAATCACAAAAAAGGAATATGTGGATATATTTTCCCTCTTGAATAGAGAGGAAAAAGAAGAAAAAGATAACAATAAAGATAGAATAGCAGGGAATCCAGTAGACAAAAAGAAGAAGGTAGTGGTAAGGTGGACATTGGAAAATTGAGTGACTGGGTATTTGATACATGCAGAAATTTTGGGGGAGAGTAATCCTAACAAAGTGAAGGGTATGTGGACACATTTCAATTGGGCAATCACTATGCATGTTGGATAATGAGGTCAAAAATGGTTATATTAAAATGATGATGAGGCAGGAGTACCCAGAAAAGCAATGATTCTGGATGGACCTAGGTCTGTTATGCTGGCTGGAGACTAGTGGTTGTTCAATAAAGATAGACTGTGGGTTTCTGGTTAACCAAAGTGGGAGTGTTCTTAATAGATATTTTTTTCTTCTTTTTCTCCTTTTCTCTCCTATATTCCTAGCTCAAGTTATTACCTCCTGCTTTCTCTAACCTAAAATATTTTACTTCATTTTTTTTTTCTTTCTGTGCTGAAACCTAACTAAAAATGTTAATTTTACTATTTTGCCATTAGACTTTTCTATTGTAGGCTGTTTGTAAAATCCTGTTTCATCTATTGTTATATTTTTGACTGAACTCTCTTGTAATCAATATTGTTTGTTGTTTTTGTGGAGCTTTTCTCCCTGGGCCTCCACTGAAAACAGGCCCCAAAGGCCAGTGGACCTCCCCGGTAATCAAACTGAAATAAATAAATAAATAAATATAGGGTTTAGACATAATGAGATAATGGATAATCAGCCCTTTATAGCTGGGAGAAGTTATAAGGGGTTTCCAGTACAACTTTGAGCAGTGCTAAACCCACTGCAGTACAAATTTCAGCATCAGTGCATGGCATACGGAAAGTCAAATCACCCGGTTAAGACATGTTTTTATCCCACAGTCCCCCAGAATATAAGCCTCTACATACGCCAAGCATTTAAAGGGAATACAGGTCCCTCTTCTGACCCCAGTAAGGGAGAATGTTTTAAGTGAAAGCTTGATGATTTATCTACACAGGGAGGTAGCAGTTTTATTAGAAGAGGTCTATACCATAGGGTTTAGGACACTGGCGAAGGATAAGAAAAGGGGGGTGGGTATCACTAAGAATTTGAAATCAGGGAGAGAACATTCAGAGATAGTTAGGAAAAAAAATAAACTGGTCCATCCAGAACAGCATTCAAGGTTTCAACTAAAGGTGTAGTCCCAAAAAGGAAATCAGGTGAATTTTGGCCTATCCATCACCTGCCATACCTGGATGGGAAGTCAGTGAATGATTATATAAATGATAAAGGGATGTCTGTGCATTATACTTCATTTGATGAGACATTTAGAGAAGGGAAAAGGGCTTTAATGGCAAAAGTGGACATAGAGTATGCCTTTAGGCTTTTACCCATTTCACCAAAAGTGGCTGGAGTTAGTATTTGAAGGGTAGTATTACATGGATAAATGTATGCCAATGGGCTGTTTGGTTGCCTGTGCCATGTTCGAGAAGTTCAGTACCATCCTACATTTGATGGCACAGAGGGTTGGGAAAGACAACATTGTTCATTACTTGGATGATTTTCTATTCGTGGGGCAGAAAGATATAGGGAAATGTTAGTGATCAGTAGATAATTTCAACCAAATATACAAGGAAGTAGGGGTACCACTGGCATCATACAAAGCAGAAGGGCCAACTAGATAACTGTCATTGTTAGGCATAGAGACTGACAGCATAAAAGGACTGTGTAAACTTCTGACAGACTACGTTCATAAACTGCATTTAGTCCTACGTCAACCGGTGGGGCACCGATGCCAACAGACACTGCTGACCTTCCTTTTTGTTTGGTTGAACATTGGGATACCTGTTGTCTTGTTTTCTAGGTGAATGCCTCCCCCAGCTTTTAAACATAGTTCATTCCTGGAATGAATTTGCTAAATCAACCCAGCCTATGGCCTGATAAAACCAATTCAAAGTTGACACTGCATTTTGCTAACCCTAAATTCCATCCCTTTGCCTTCATTTTCAAGATATATTCTCTAATTTGATCTGGTGGAATTAGCCATACTGGTTCTCAGCCTCGGGCTAATCTAGTTTGCAAATGTTGCTGTACACACTTGTTATACCTTACCCTTGTTCTTCCACTAAGGGCATTATAAATTAGCCACCACTCTTGTCTGCCCATAATGACTACAATTGATTTGTCACTCGATCTGGGGTTGGTTTCACATTCTGAGCCAGCAACCTGAACTAGGGCCGCTGTAACAAGGATGTCAACAGGAATACACTATGTAGACTATAGTATACACTTGCCTAGCTGGGGGGGTAGCAAAACTGTCAGGGGGAAAAAAGTCCTTAAATTCATCCTGTCCCCTCCCCACCTGAAAAACTTGCCTTGGTTGACTTGCAACTATGGGGAGAGGGTGGGGGGGGGGGGGTTGGTGACCTGACCGGACTTCATTATTATTGGCTGCAGCTGTATTTAGCAGGCTGCTTAATTGCCATTAAATGCAGCTGCAGCCAATTATTTTCCTTTTATTACTTACCTTGTTGCTTGCTGCTGCATACCTGTATTAGACTGAGGTGGACTGGACAGGTAGTGTTCCTGATCCTGACTAGAGACGGTGTAGATCGTTCATGGTGGTCTGTTTGTAATGCAAGGAGTCTGGCCCGGAATAGTACTAAGTTTTACAATATTTTGTCTGTTTGTGCACCCAGTAGAGTAAGTCTGTCCCCTGTATTCTAAAATCCAATTGATGCTTTTCTGCCATCGCATGCATTTTCGCATTGTGTTGCCTGGTAACCAAACCTGGTCAGAGTTGGATGAGCCGAGGTGTAAGGACAATCAAAGGAAGGACAGCGAGCCAAGACTGAGGAATTTCTTCTTTACGAGGCAAGTGACAGGGTCAGGGACTAATCTGTGGGTTCCTATTTCAGCTTGGGACCAGGTTGAGAATAGGTAAGTGTGTGTGTGTGTGTGTGTGTGTGTGTGTGTGTGTGTGTGTGTGTGTGTGTGTGTGTGTGTGTGTGTGTGTGTGTGTGTGTGTGTGTGTGTGTGTGTGTGTGTGTGTGTGTGACTGTGAAAGACAGAGAGAGATAAAAAGGTAGGGACAGATTTTGCAGTGTGTATGTGTGTCTGCATGTGTACATGTCTGTAGGGGCAAGAATGAAGCTGGGTGAGTGTGTATGTTAGTTTATGTATGGGGAAGTGTGTGTGCATGTCTGTAGGGGGCAAGACTGAAGCTGGGTGGTGTGTGTGTGTGTGTGTGTGTGTGTGTGTGTGTGTGTGTGTGTGTGTGTGTGTGTGTGTGTGTATGTATGTGTATGTGAGTCATACCTCTCAACTATACAGATTTTTGGTCTGTTCCTCATAAAACGTGGTTTTCTGGCTAATTACTGCGGATAGCCACTAAATAATAAGTTTCAGACTTCATATCCTTCAGAAAAATGCATGCTAATACAAATCTTGTTGTTCTAGTAACTTTCTAATTTTATAAGAACAACATTTAAAATCTGTCCCTATTTTTGGGCCTTTGTGCCCCCATTATTATAGGGTTTGTCCAGACTTCTTGCACTATGAGGTTGAGACGTATGGTGATGAGAGTCTATCTCTCTCTGCCTGGGTTGTCACATTAGAGGAATTAGATAGGGAATTTTGAGTCTAGATGCATATGTGTATGTGTGACAGAGACAGTATATGTGTGGGTAAATGGGTGTGTGTCCACAAGTCCAAGTGACTGTTGGAGGGGCCTTGCTTGATGCTGTCTGGTGTTTGTATGCATGAGAATGAGACAATGGGCTAAAATGTAGGGACACATGTTAAATATTGCACTTATAAACTTAAAAAGTTGATGTCCAGGCTGTATGCTAATATGCAGTGTGTGTGTGTGTGTGTGTGTGTTTGTTTGTTTGTTTGTTTGTTTGTTTGTTTGTTTGTTTGTTTGTTTGTGTGTGTGTGTGTGTGTGTGTGTGTGTGTGTGTGTACAACCCAGTAATACAGATAGATTTTAAATATTGCTCTTATAAACGTAGAAAGTGGCTGGAATAACTGGATCTGTGTTAGCATACATTTGTGTGTGTTTGGAATAACCAGATCTGTGTTAGAATGCATTTTTATGTGTCAACAAAGACTCCAAATTGGGGACACGTTTTAGATATTGCTGTTATAAAACCGAAAATTGCTGGAATAACTGGATCTGTATTAATGTGCATTTTCTGTGTGTGAGAACAAAGACCCAATAATAGGGACAGGTTTTAAATATTGCTCTTATAAACTTAGAAAGTTGCTGGAAGAACTGGATTTGTGTTAGGATACATTTGTGTGTGAACAAATACCCAAAACTAGGTGCTGAGTTCAAGCACCGCTTTTGTTGTTTACTTTCGGCTTTTCCCGGTTAGAGGTCACCATAGCGGAACTCCAGTCCGCAAATGATTGGCAGTCGATTTTTATGGTGCCGAGGTGCCAGCCTGATGCCCAACCTTCAACGAAGGCATGCCCATTCATGCATGTCTTTCGAACGCCACTCGACCGTGGGGAGGGCATGCAGACCCCACACAGAAGGTGCTCCAGCCGAGAATCGAAACACCGCTGTTATAAATTGGAAAAGTTGCCCGAATAGCTGGATCTGTGTTAACATACATTTTTTTGTGTAAGAGTAAAGACTCAATAATAGGGACAGGCTTTAAATATTGCTGTTACAAACTTAGAAAGTTACTGGAGTAACTGTCTCTGTGTTAGCATGCATTTTGTGTGTGTGTGTGTGTGTGAGTGAGTGAACATAGTCACAATAATATGGGCAGATTTAAAATATTTCTTAACTTAGAAAGTTGCTTGGAAAAACTGGATCTGTGTTAGCATGCATTTTCTGTGTGGTTGGTAGAATAACCGAGTCTGTGTTAGCATCCATTTTTGTGTGTGAGCAGACCCAAACATAGGGGCTAATTTTAAATATCACTGTTATAAACTGGAAAAGTTGCCAGAATAACTCTATTTGTGATAATATGCATTTTCTGTGTGAAAGATCCAATAATAGGGACAGATTTTAATTTTTGCCATTATAAACTTAGAAAGTTGCTGGAATAACTGTCTCTGTGTTAGTGTGTGCGTGTGTGTGTGTGTGTGTGTGTGTGTGTGAACATAGACCCAATAATATGGACAGACTAAATATTTCTTATCTTAGAAAGTTGCTTGGAAAAGCTGGATCTGTGTTAGACATGCATTTTCTGTGTGGTTGGTAGAATAACCAGATCTGTGTTAGCATCAATTTTTGTGTGTGAGCAGACCCAAATATAGGGGCTCATTTTAAATATCGCTGTTATAAACTGGAAAAGTAACAATAATTACTGGATCTGTGTTAGCATGCATTTTCTGAGATATATGAAGTCTGCAAAAAAACAAACATGGGGGGGGGCAAAGGCCTGAAAATAGCAACATATTAAGTAGCGTTTTAATAAACTTAGAAAGTTAACAGTTTGCTGGTATTAGTTGTAGAGTTTCACTGTTTTGCACTGTTTCATGAGGTTCTTAAAGCACTGTAGTTTTAATAACCAAGCATATTCTAAATGTCTGTTGTATTATATGTTGAGATTCACTTTGGTTTGTGTTTACTGTTTAGTACATAAGTAGTATATTCATCTTCAGATTATAGTGCTTAGGACACAAATTGAATAAAACCCTACAGGATCAGGTCAAAATAGTATTAGGGCAGTGTCCTTTGCAGGTGCCTGATACAAGTATATCAGCCATAAATAACTTTGTAGAGCTTTTATTGTTAACCATGGTAGGTGAATTCATGACTGTAATGCAGTTTCATTTATTTTCGGTTTGTGTGCTGATCAAATAGTGTTTACCAGTTAATTTACAGGAGTCTCTGGTCATTCCCCTAATGGCAGGAATTGTGTGTGTTTGGTGAGAGGTAGGTCTATTTGACCTCTTAACAAAAGGTGGAATAACATTGGTGATTAGAATATGATTTTCTAGTATATATTATGGTGCAAGCAAAATCCAATTTAGGTCACTATAAAACTATTCTTTAGTTGTCTATACAGTGCCAACATTTTAAGCTGCTAAACAGTGGGGCTAAATTCTGAGGTGCTGACTGGAAGCTCTGACCTTATTGCATTCTTTATATGTTGTAGTTAAATACCCTGTTAGTATTGGGTACAAGTCCTGTAATAAATGTGTAACGTGAAGCTTAACAGTTGTCTCCCCTCCCCCCAGTGTATGTACCTGTGCTTTTGTGAACTCGGGAAAAAACGAACCATGACATCTGTTACATAACTTGCCTATCAAGGGACTTATTTTATGGATGTGCAATAGCTAAGTCCAATACTAAGGTAGCTCACCTACACACTGAAGGACTGTAAAGTGCAATGTACAAATTGTGCGATAATTCAGTCTAATCATAAATATGCTGCTATTGTTTCAATTTTACTTTGACAATATTACCTTCATATTGTTCCTTGTCTTCCTTGTTTCCTTTTCTGGGATGGGTGTGGGTCACTGCTGCCCTACTTTACTTACTAATTGTTACTTATTAAAATTCAACTGTGATATTTTATTAAATTTTCTCTGTCTATATGTGCAATTGTTTCCTGCATTGCGAACGAAGCACTGTAATTTTGAATTTTGTTCAACTACACTTCTGTGTAGTTCTGAATGACAGTAACATTTTCTTTGACTTGACTTTTGCTGCTGCCTCTAGACTTTTTCCTCTTATAGCTGGCCTTCATTCTCTTGTGGTGAGGTTCTACTCAGTGCACTGCATGCTATACTGGTCAAAGTCAATTTCTTTTTGAGTTAACATCTTCAGCTGACCATTTTCTGCAAATTTTGCCATAACTTTCCTCCTTTTTGTTCATAGGTTCATAGGTAGGTACTAGGCTATCGGCCCAAAGGCCTAAGTAAGCCTAGCCAACAAGGTTCCCTGGCTTACGCCACCCCAAGAAAGTTATTTTCCTGTACCACTGTCGAGCAGAGACACAGAAGTGATCCCTGGGGTGTATTTCCTATTTCCCTTCCACTCATCAAGATTTTTCTTGAAGAGTACTAATGAAGAACTTTGCTTGACATAGATGGGCAGCTTGTTCCAGAGTATGGGAAGTCTCTAGGAGAGGAATCTATCCCTCCAGCATGTCCTGTTTATTGTGGTGACAAGGTTTAGGTCCATAGAGCATGTAGCTCGGAGGGATTGGGATTTCTTTAGGTGTGGCATGTCCAATAGCTCTGGGTTTGACATAGCTTTATATGTTAGGCAGAGATCACCTTGGAGTAGGAGATATGCTACGGAGTAAAGCTGAAGTTTTTTGAGATGGTCAGTGTAGGGCATCTGTTTGAGGCCAGTAATCCTCTTTGTGAGGTACTTCTGTGGCTTTTCCAGCTGCTGCAGATGTCTTGTGAGGTACATTCCAAAAGGGGCATTGTACTCTATAATGGGTCTGATAAGTGGCGAGTAGATGGGAACAATGACCTCTTTTTTCCTGGATGAGAACCCTTTTGTGATGAGGTGTGCCACGTAGAAGGACTTCCTGACTACTGTGGTGATGTGATTATCAAAGGAGAGACTACTGTCCACCTGGGTCCCAAGGTCTCTTATCACACTGCTGCCTATGTGGTAGTTCGTGAGTGCAAAGTTTTTACCAAAGGGGATGACAATGCACTTTTTGGCATTGAGCTTGAGGCCATGGCTTTGACACCAGGCATCTGTAGGATATCCACATCATCTGGGGACTCGACTAAGGCTCCTAGTTTGCAGTCATCTGTGAACTTCATTAGCCAGAGGCCTTCTGTGTTAGCCTGTACTTCAGAGAAGTAGATACCAAATAGGAGAGGTCCCAGGACTGAACCCTGTGGTACTCCACTTGTCACTGGTTTGAAGTCAGATTTGGAGTCTGCAAATTTTACAGTGTGGGTTCTGTCAGTGAGCCAGTTGGCAACCCATCTTGTGACGTAGGGATTTATACCTAGTTTAGTGAGTTTAGGTACAATTCCAGAATGGGGGATGGTGTCAAAAGCCTTGGCGTGGTCAAGATAGGCTGTGTGAACCACCTTACCCTCATCTATGGCTTTGATGACTGCCTCAAAGAAGTCGATCAGGTTCACGAGGCATGATCTGCCTTTCACAAACCTGGACTGAGTGGGGTCCAGAGTTTGGAAGTTTCCAATGTCTTTGTTTATGAGTTCCATGATGATACGCTCCATGGCCTTGCAGACCAGGCTCATCAGGCTAATAGGGTGATAGTTTCCGGGATCAGTGGTGGCTCCCCCTTTGTGGAGTGGGATAACTGTTGATGTGCGCCACTCAGTCGGCACAAAGCCTGATGTGAGGCTATGATTGAACATGGTGCTTAGGTGGGGAGCCAGTTCATTCTGAAGTCCGTGAAAAACACAGCCTGGGATGTTGTCCATTCCCATGGATGCTGTGTTTTTGGCTTTAGAGAGTGCAGCTTTTACCTGTGTAGTTGTGATTACAGGGACCCTGCATTCTTCCTGTATAGCTATGGGCCCTTTAGAGGGTGAGAGGGGGGTAAAGTTAGCACTGAACCTATCTGCCAGGATGCTGGCAATATCAGTTGGTTCTGTAATTTTCGTGCCATTGTGCTGTAACTCAGAGCAGATCTGGGTGTTGCCATTGAGATTCTTGACATAGCTATAGAATGCCTTGTGGTTGTCCTTAGACTCAGTGGCGATTTTGTTTTTGTAGCTAGCTTTGGGGGATCTTATAAGGGATCTCAGCTTCTTACTGAGGCTGACCAGGGAGCTCCTGAACTCATGGGATTTTACTCTCTTTTGCAACAGTTTCTTCCTTCTGTTGTACAGCTTGTTTATGGCAGGGGACCACCAGATTGGCTTCCTTTTTTTGAAGGATAGTGTATTGGTTCTGTTTGGGATAGCACAATCCATGCACTCGTGTAGGTGCTTATAGAGTGCATTTGTGTAGGCTTCAGCAGTCGTAATTGTATTGTCCATCTGCATGGGTGTCATGAAGTTCACCACTTCTGTCTTAAGAAGCATGAAGTTGGCTTTGGAGAAATTTTTTACCATGGCTTCCTTAATGAGGGTGGGGTTGGGGGCAGGATGTGGATATCTAGGGTGATTAGTTTATGGTCAGATCGGACCAATGAGGAGTTGACTTCAGGTGTGGGACACCGGTCACTCATGTTGGTAATGAATAGGTCTAGAATATTGTTGCCTCTGGTGGGGGTGTGGATAAGTTGATCCAGGGCATTGGAATTTATGAATTTCAGAAAGTTTTGAGTGAAGGAGTTGGTACATGAGTAGTTTTCCCAGTTAATGGTGGGGTAGTTGAAATCGTCCATTAATAGGATGTTTGGTTGAACCCTAATATTTTCCAGTATATCAAGAAAAGAGGAGTAGGAATCCTGGGGCACGGTGGTGGATCTGTAGCAAGCTACAATTTGGATTGCAGTTTTGCCCAGAGTTAGTTGCACTTGGATAACCTTAGATGCATTATGCTGAGCAACTAGCCTGGAGGTGTGGATATCCTTAATGAATATGGACACACCTCCACCTTTGGTGTTCCGGTCCAGGTTACATGGCCGCAAAGTGTGGTATGAGTTATAGCCTGGTAGTGCAGGGGTGCTCTCTGGAGCCTTGAACCAGGTCTCAGTCACTGCACAGATATCGATGTTCTCCATTTTAAGGAGTGCCTCGAGTGAGTGCATTTTGAGATTTAGACTTCCAGCATTGAGTAGCATTACCCTCAGTTTTTCCTTGTCTGTTCCTGTTACAGTGGTGAATTTGTCATTTGAACCTTGCCTAAAAAAAGGCACTATAGGGGTAGCAAGAGCCTTAGCCAGTATCTGGAATCCCAGGGGCGCGACAGGTGCAGGCCATCTCTGGCAAAGCATCATGGTCTGTCGACCTTGTTGTCCCAGGCAAACAGATACTGGATCCCCTTAGAATGACACCAAAAGCTTAGCCAATTGCTGAAGTCGATCATTTTGTCCTTGTACTGTGGTATCATTCTGGGCGATGGCAGAATGCTACTCAGGGCTAGGGTCATACCTGCCTGGGATACAAGATCGGAGAGCTCTTCCATGTCTCTTTCCATGTAGTCCAGGGAGGTACATCTCAGGTCATTCACACCAACATGGACAATGACAGAGTCATATTTGTACTTGTTATGGAGTGACCTGAGTGCATGGGTTATGTGGCGGATCCTGGCACCCGACAGGCAGCTGACAGTAACCTCCTTGTCTGGTGAGTGGGACATCAGTGTGCCTGACTAGAAAAAAAAAACACACTGAACAACTGGAGAAACGGTCACCATCCACTTTTACTGTATTCCTAGTACTTCGGCATCAAACCTTCCAGGGAAAAATCATGCACAAGAATGGTGTGCTTTATATACATTTCACCACATTCATTATTCAATTATACAATAATTGATCAATTAATGAGTGAGTCAAGAAAGTTAAAATCTAAAGTGCATCCTGAACAATAAAGTGCTTCAAAAACATTTAAAGTGCATCAAAACATATAAAGTGCAACCCCTTACATTCCTATTGCATTTAACATTATAATTTAAGAAGTTTATACAAAAGTACTTATGCATCTCTAGCTTAACAAACACTAAAACATTTTACCCTGCAATTGTCAATCAATTAAATAGTGAGTCAAGAAAATTTAAAGTGCATCCTGAGCAATTAAAATGCTTCAGAAACATTTAAAGTGCATCAAAAAACTTGTAAAATGCAAGTTCATACAAAAGCACTTGTACATCTCTAGAGTCACAAGTACTAGAACATTTTGCCCTACAGTGGTTGATCAATTAATCAGTAAGTCAAGAAAGTGCTTCAGAAACATTTAAAGTGCATCAAAAAACTTTTAAAATGCAACCCCTTACATTTCTATTGCATTTAATTGATCAACCATTGCAGGGTAAAATGTTTTAGCATTTGTTAATCTAGAGATGCTTAAGTACTTTTGTATGAACTTCTTAAATTATAATGTTAAATGCAATAGGAATGTAGGGGTTGCACTTTATATGTCTTGATGCATTTTATTGTTCAGGATGCACTTTAGATTTTAACTTTCTTGACTCACTGATTAACTGATCAATTATTGTATAATTGAACTGAATAATGAATGTAGTGAAATGTATAAAGCACACCATTCTTGTGCATGATTTTTCCCTGGAAGGTTTGATGCCGAAGTACTAGGAACACAGTAAAGGTGGATGGTGACTGTTTCTCCAGTTGTTCAGTGTGTTTTTTTGTCCTTGGTGATTTGGTTCGTGGAGTGGTGTTTTTGGAGTTGCCTGACTATAGACTCACCTATGACTAGTGTGTTGGGTATGTTGTTTTGCCTTATGGGCTGTGGTTGAGTGGCACACTGAGTCTGTGGGCTATGTGTCATTTGGGTTGTGTTGGGGGGGTGGAGGTTGCTTATGTTTCTGCTTTGGAGGTCTCTGTTGCTTGAGCAGATTATTATTGAGAGCCTCCACAAATCTTTTTGTGTTTCTATGTGTGGATTTTGGTGGTGTAGATTTAGTGGGACTATGTGATGAGTGTGGTGTGGTGCAAGTGTTTACCTTCTCCTCTTGACTGTCAAGTTCAGTCTTGGTTGGAGAGAGGTTTACCTCCAGTTTGGCTAGATAAGTGCATCTCTCACAGGTTGTAGTTATGCCACCTGTTGCTGCTAGGATACTCCAGTGTGGCTTCTGGTTTTGTTCAGTGCCTTTTCCTGGTAAACAAAGCTGTATCTATTCCTCTGACATGGTTGTACAGGGTCTCTTAACAATTCAGCATAGCCATCAGTGTCCTCAGGGTTTGGAAATGCTACAAATATCAGTTTGTCACTTAATAGTAGGAGGTTTGCCTTAGAATAGTTTCTCTTTACCAGAGAGGACATTACAGCAGAGTAGATGCAGCATTCTTCCATGTTAGTGGTGATTACATCTACTTAGGTTATGAATTGTGTGACGAGGAGATCCAGTAAAGTATGTATTGTGGGTTCCTAGGTGATACGAGTTGGACCTATAGCTTGCAAGGATACAGTATGGGACTTTCCTATGATAATTTGGACATGGAAAAGCACATTAAGCATATATTTTTTGATCAGCCTTGTTTGAATTTAACATACAGTGAAACACGTCCACCTTTACTCTGTGACTGTGCAGTAAGTGGTCCAAATGTATTTGAGGCATTGTAAACCTGCACCATGGCGTATGCTGTACACTTTAAAACCACAGCTTAGTAACTGCACAGATGTCTGCATTTTCCACAGTGGGGAAATTTTGAAGTGAGTACAGTTTCTTTACATTCTTGAGATTCAGCAGTAACATCTTAATATTTTCTATGGTTGGCTTTGCTGTCTTGAGAGGTTTATCAGTTTTTCATTGCTTCTCCTTATCTTTTTTTAGGCGCTGTTTTGGCCAGCATTTGCAAGCTTAGAGGAGATGGGTGTAGACCATTCCTGGCAAAGCAGCACCACATCCTCCTATGCTGAAAGTTACAATAACTTTTCCATTGTGGTCAGGTGTCCAAGTGCTTGTTTTATTTGACTAAATATTGTGCTTTGAAGTGACACCATTCAGAAGTGTGCTGCATTGGAAGCACTGAGGATAGACATGCATGTTTTGTAATGACATACCAAAGGGGAAAGCTTTTCAAAGAGTCACCCAGTTCTAGTTCATATCTTGACTGTAATGGCCTTCATTAAGGTGCTGTGCTGTTTTCTCAATGTTTCAGGCATTGTTGACTGAAAATTCTTAATACAAATACATCAGTTGGGGAGAATTATCTGAAATTTACTTGTAATATGAAGCAGCCAGAGTGAAAGATAAAAATTCAGAGGTGTGTAGCACTGTTAGCTTGGATAGAATTGCAGCTTGTGTGTGTTATAACTCACTATCCTGTTGCTGTTGCCTTAACAGATATATAATGCACTGGAACAAGAGAAAAGCCTGCATATTTGTGTTTAGTTCCTTTTGCATTATACTGTGGCTGTCATGGCGCCTTGCGTTATACTGTGACCATCGTGGCATCTAGCATTATACTGCAGCCATCGTGGAATCTTGCAAGCATTGTACCATGGCTGTTGTGATGTCTTGCCTTGTACTGTATTTAGGTTGAGTGGTGTGGTGAACTTCGGTGTAAATGTAAGCTGACTGCAGATTCTCCATTGCTAATCAGACCCGATGCTGGAAAAAGTTGCTATGACTGTTTTATACCTTTGCTGGATAACTCCTCCATGATTGAAATATTGTAAGGTAGCCTGCTGTAGGCTTCAACATGCCTGGAATATTAGATATACAGGTAGCTAGAAATCTTGTCCATTTTCCTTGCCCCAATATAGAAAAATACAGTTGCTGAACTTGTACTTACTGAGAATTCCAGTGAGTTTTTTATGCATTCCTGCTGCTTATGTCTATTGTAATGCTCGCATCCAGTCTGTGACTGAATCGGAGATGTAGCTGGGCTCTGCTAGCCTTCTCCATGCTGCATTGCTTTGAAGTACGCATGATTGTGGTACATATTTTTCATGTACTGAGATGAACTTCTGACCAAAAATGAGCCCTTGGGCAGTCAGTTTTTCACTAGAATGTTGCCTGTAAAAATTTAAGTTTGCATCACATTGCCCTGACTTTAGTAGGCAGAAGAAAAGTGCATTTCTGATTGTGAGTTTGTGTTGTAGGAATGGAGTCTACACAAACAAAAACAAATATCAGGTGCACAGCAGAGGAAGGCAAAGCGTGTTCATCAGGAAGAGGCATCACTGCAACATACAGGGCTCCAAATTCAACCATATAAATGTGACTTGCCTTTGATAGGCAACAATGAAATATATAATGACATACTTGGTATATAGTAGGCCATTTTCTCACGTTTCATTCAGCACTGTAACTATCACCATTACCATCCATGGTACTGTATAACTGAACATGTCAATGGATGGATTTAGGAAGGATCCTTTAAATAGGAGTTCAGTGCACATGCAACAAAGATTTTTCAAGCATGTTACTGACAGCTTTGCAGTGATTATGGCATGCATAATCTGTCATTGCCTTTGTATTATGCAGGCAATGCTTTTTGAGGGGAGAACTGCAGAGCTGCTCATATTCTGTGTAATGAGTATGGCAGCATCAGGCTGGCAACAATCACTACACTTATTTTACTGAGTAAACATGTAATTGCTTCAGTCATGTTTTCCGCAACAGCATATACTAAGCAGGTTCTTTTCAGCAGGCAGGCCGAACAGCTGTCGAATCCTCTGGTACATGCAGTGGTTTCAGATGGACAGTACAATATTGGGTAAGTTTTTTAGATTGTGGAAAGCTGCAGTAGTCCTTTCGTCATTCAGAAGCAATACAATTATTTGTTTTAGGCATGTCATGAAACATCAGTGCCTGTGGCAGCAGCAGAGCTGGGCGAAGGACAATTTTGCTATTGGGTAAGAGATTCTTCAGAGCAGTGTAGATTATGTCAGCATACACTGCCGTATTACAAGCTTTTTTTGCAACACTTCTCTTAATACATTGCAGAAATCATTCTGACTAGCCTTCACCTTTCTTTTTAGTCATTATGATACAGTGAAAGTACCAATGAGAGGAGTTGCACAACTGGATGTTCCTGGAGAATCAGCTGCAAGTCCTCCAAGTCCAAACAGCTTTCTTCTAGATGAGTCTGTGAGTCAAGAATCAGTAGTTGTGATGGGAAGTCCTGAATATGAGGAGGCCTCTGTTGCATGCAGTAGCACCTATGACAGCAATGATGTGATCGAGGGGGAGACCAAGACAGGATTTGATAAAAGGAAGTGCGATATACTCCAGCAAGATGATCTTAAATCAAGTGTCATGATAGCTGTAGATCAATGTGTGTGTGTGTATCTTTAAGAAGCTATCCAAGGGCTTGCACAACTGTATGAATACTAAGCATGTGCAAGGCTGACTGCCATTTTGTAGTAAGCTGTTTAGATGTTAGCATGTATGTATATAAGGTCTGTCTGTTAACCTGTTTGTTTATATTTTATAATGCTGCTATTCATCCTGAGGTGTTCTATGTATTAAAACATCTAAACAAAATGCCCTGCCTGCTTGTCATCTATGGTAGAGAGGGACGAGCAACATGTGTCAGAAATAGCATGTGTAAGGGACATGGTATCAGAAGCAGTATGTCTAAAGGGACAAGAGGTTAGAAGAAAAATGGCCAAAGTGATTTGTTACCAGAAAGAGTTCCAGTTTCTTCCACTTAAGTCCAAGAGGCACACAGTTGGCATTGGAGGAATATACAGCAATGAATCATCCCTACTGCATGCATAATTCGCAAAACAGGTCAGAAACAAATTTCAGATATTAAAACTTGCTCAAACTATTTCTTATTAGCAAAATATAAAAACAGGCATACAGAACACTCTAAACGATATTTGAATAAACTGATATATACAATAGTGATAAAAATATTCAAATTATACAGAAAATGGTTGAAATACAGTCCAAATTGCATAAAACAAATAAATTAAGAGGAAACGACTGCATTTTAAGCACATAGTTTTTGTATTTAAGATATCTGAGTTATCTGAAGTGTATAAAGTGTTTGCATGTTTGTGCAGTACTACAGTAAAGTTATTTTTCAAAATACAGCCATTACAGAGCATATTTTGCAAAGTACAGTATTTTTAAGAGTTTATTGTGCATTTGAATGTTATTACAAGCTTAGGATCATAGGTAAGTACTAGGCTATCTGTCCGAGGGCATCTATAAGCCTAGCCAGAATGTGTTGGCTTTCACCGCCCCCTTAGATTAGTTCCCTGTGCTTCGGTCCAGCAGAGCCATTAGTTCCCTGTGCCTCTGTCCAGCAGAGCCACTGCAGTGATCCCCGGGATAAATTTTCTGTTTCCCATCCACTTGTCAAGGTTTCTGTTACAGTGTTAGTGAGGGGGCTCTGCCTAATGTAGATTGGAATCCTGTTCCAAAGCATGGGGAGTCTCTGGGACAGGAATGTATCCCTCCAGCATGTCCTATTTATCGTTCTAGTGAGGTTTAGATCCCTAGAGTGTGTGGCTCTTAGGGATTTGTTTTTTTTTTTTTTTTTTTTATGTGGAGCATGTCCATCAATTCTGTGTTGGACACGGCCTTGTATGTCAGGCAGAGATCACCTCTGAGTAAGCGGTATGCAACCGAGTACAGCTGGAGTTTCTTCAGTCAGGCTGCATAGGGTATATGTTCAAGGCCAGTAATCCTCTTCGTGATGTACTTCTGTGGTCTTTCCAGCTGTTGCAGGTGTCTTGTAAGGTACATCCCAAATGGGACACTGTACTCTATGATGGGTCTGATGAGTGATGAGTAGAGGGGCACAATAACCTCTTTTGTTCTAGATGCGAACCCTTTTGTGATTAAGTGGGCCACGTAGAAGGATTTTCTAACCACCTTGGCAATATAATTATCAAAGGAGAGATTACTATCTACTTGAGTCCCCAGATCCCTTATTACATTTTCTGTATTTAGGGGACTACCACGTATGTGGTAGTTCATGGGTACTTTGTTTTTTTCAAAGGGGATGATTATGCACTTTTTGGCATTTAGCTTGAGGCCATGATTTTGACACCAGGTATCCGTCTCAGTGAGACCCTTCTGGAGGATGTATTTATCAGCTGGAGAGTCAGTTATGGCCCCCAGTTTGCAGTCTGTGAACTTGGTCAGCCATAGACATCCTGTGCTTGCCTATACCTCTGAGAAGTATATACCGAACAGGAGGGGTCCCAGGACTGAGCCCTGGGGGACGCCACTTGTAACTGGTTTAGAGTCTGACCTAGAGCCTGCAACTTTCACCATGTGGGTTCTATCCATGAGCCAATTGGCAGCCCATCTCGTGATGTAGGGGTTTATGTTCAGGCTGGTCAGCTTATCTATAATACCAGAATGGGGAATGGTGTTGAAAGCCTTTGCAAGGTCTAGGTAGGCTTACAGGACAGTTTGTTCATACAAGGGCCAAGGGCCATATTTTCAGTGTGTTTGTGCATACTTTGTGGGCATGGCTGAGTGATTTCAAAAACCAAGTGCACTTGCATTTGCAATAATATTAGAGAACTGGAGAGTGTTTGAGCAACAGTACAACATTTTCATACAGGCTGCATTTTGTGATACAGATGACTGTACTAAGACATTTATTCTACTTAATTTAAATGGGCCAGAAGCTATTGAAAAGAAGCATTAATTTGGGTATGGGGAACTGTCATATTGTTATATAGACTGAGTCAAGGGAGGACCCTGAGTGCTTAAAACGTAAATTTAGAGAAATGTGTAACCCCAGACAAATGTTACAATTGAAGGGCACTTATTTTCACGAGGGATCAAAAGATTGGTGAAACTTTTGCAGCATATATAACTGACTTGAGAAACAAAGCTAAAACATGCAGATTTGATGATTTAAGGGATGGAATGATAAAGGAAAGACTTGTGTGTGGTATTAAAGATGATGCAGATTTTGCTTCGTGACAGTGATTTAACTTTGAATAAGGCCATTGAGATTTGTCAGACATGAGCTCACAGAAAAGCACACAGATATGTTTAAAAATAAGAATAGCTCTAGAAGGCACAGTGACAAAGCTCATGTTGATAGTATGCAGCACGTGGTTACAAGAAACAGGCCCAAGCACATGGCAGCAGCTGTAGCCCCTGCAGCACCCATTAGTAAACCTCAGAGCTTTCTAAAAAGTTCCAGAGTTCACACAGTCTCTGTGAAGTATAAGCGTGAGTCAGCAAACTCAAAGCATGGGCCTCAACCTAGTTTTACTGTCAACGGTCGTAACTCTGGTGGAAGTCCTGAATCTAAAAGAGAAAAATGTTTAGTTTTTGCCAACAATGCCACAAATGCAATAAATGGAATCCGTTCAAAAGGTTTTGTAAATCAAAAGGCCCACATTTTTTTTTATTAAAGGGTAACATTTCAATAAATGAGTTGATCAATTAGAAAGGTACAACCTTACTCTTTATGCTAATGGTGTGTCAGTGCTTTACGAAACAGTCAATGGAGTAGATTTTAGGGCAAGGAATGAAGTATTTTGTAATGTTCAGATAAATGGAAAACCCATACAGCTCAAAGTTGACACAGATTCCAAGTCCAATGGTATGTCAGAAGAAACATTTGCTAGAGTGTATCATGGTGAAAGGCTTGATTTGACAAAGTGTGTGAAGCTTGTTGCTTATGGAGGTGAAGAAAGTCAAACTGGAGGCTTAGTAGTGCTTTCATATTACTCTGCTGGGAGAAGCTACAACTTGTTTGGTCAAGAGGCATGCCCAGTTATTAGGATTCAGAGGCAGTTTGAAAATGGAACTGCTTTCATTTAATAAGGAAGTCCATCATATTAGCGTAAAAGACCACTACTCTAATTTTGCCCAGTATATTTTTTCTACCTATGCTGATCTCTTCAAAGACAAACTAGGGAAAATTCCAGTTGTGTACTCCATGAAGTTAGATCCAAATGTCAGTCCAGTTTTCAGGCCAGCTAAACAAGTTCTAGTAACCATGCAGGACAGAGTCAAAGCCGAATTAGACAAAATGGTGCAACAAAGTGTGATTTGTCCAGTTGCAGAACCAACTAAATGGATATATTCCATGGTGGTAGCTCATAAGAAAAGCTCAGATGACATCAGAATATGTATTGATCCATGAGATTTAAACAAAGCACTAAAAAGACCTCATCATCCAATGAGCACAGTCGAAGAAGTCCCAGCTCTGATGCCAAATGCCACTGTTTTTTCTGTCTTGGATGCAAAGAGTTCACTTTGGCAAACTCAGCTTGACAAGAAATCATCATTACTCAGCATTTTCAGTACAACATTTGGCAGGTACAGATTTTGAGAATGCCATTTGGGATAAATTCTGCAAGTGAAGTCTTTCAGCGTGCAATGGAGCAACTTTTTTTCTGGGTATCTTTGTGCTACTGTAGTAGATGACATGCTAGTAGGAGGTAATGGTGAAGCCGAGCATGACAGAAACCTCGGAAAAGTTCTGGAAAGGGCAAGTCAAGTGAATCTTAAGCTCACTCTACAAAAATGCAAATTCAGGCTACAAGAGGTTACTTGTGTTGGTCATTTATTTACTAGGTCAGGCCTATGACCAGACCCTTCCAAGCAAACAGCCATTCTCAAGATTCCAGCTCCAGACAAATCCCTACATAGTTTTCAGACTTGAGCCAACTTTCAGCACCACTCCAAGAGCTGACATGTAAAGATGTATCCAAGATGTATCCTGGTCTTGGTCACCAAAGAGCATCTGATATCCTGAAACAGAGAATTGCCAGTCCACCAACTCAAAGATACTGTGATGTCCACAAGGATGTTACTCTTTCACATGATGGCTAGAGATTTGGTCTTGGTGAAGCCCCGAGTACCTGCACTCAAATGGTTTGGTAGAAAGTGCAGTTCAAAGTGTGAAACAGTTATCTGAGAAATCAAAAGGAGACAACAGTGATGTTTTCCTGAATCTCTCGAATCTCAGAAACATTCCTCATGATAAACATCTTGGTTAGCCTGGTCAGAGATTTCTGTCAGGACAAACCAGAACCACATTACTAATCAGTAGTCAATTGTTGGTTCCATGTGTCAACAACAACAGGTCAGTAAAAAACAATCTGTTGAAGAAGCGTTTAACCCAGAAGTCCTACTATGATAAGACCAACAAACCGCTCAATCCATTATGAGAAGGAGAAGTGGTAAGGATGCAAATGTCCAAAGGTTATGATTGGATTGATGTCGTGAAGAATATTTTCCCAGAGCCAAGATCATACATTGTGGAATCACAAGGAGCAACATTTAGGCAGAATTTGAAACATTTGAGGTCGGTGACCGAGCCTATACCACAACACATAGCCTGTGAGAAAGGCTCTTTATCTCAGAGTGAGTTGTCTGGTGTTCCAGTTCCAGAGAATATTCCCATTCCTGTGATGAATCCAGATGTTCCTGATACGAGTTGTTCACTGAAAACTGTCCCTGTTGCTAAATTCAGTCCATATTGTTATGAGATCCGGTCGTACCTCCAGACCATGTTATAGATACACTGCAACTTGGACATGAACATTGTGTTTGTTTCTAATCTCTATAATAATGCATGTCTAACTCTAATGTTGTTTTTACCAAGGGCAATCTTTTTAAGAGGGAGGATGTAGATCAATGTTTGTATGTGTATCTTTAAAAAGCTATCTAAGGGCTTGCACAAGAGTATAAATACTGAGCACATGCAAGTCTGACTGCCATTTTGTAGTTAGCTGTTGAGATGTAAGCATGTATGTATGTAAGGTATGTCTGTTAATCAGTTAGTTTATATTTTATGATGCTGCTATCCATCCTGATGTATTTCTATGTGTTAAAGCATCTAAACAAAATACCTCACCTCCTTGTCATCTGTGATAGAGAGGGACGAGCAGTGAACTACACATGTACTGCAGCAGGACAAATGTGGTCATCTTACAGATATTGATAAAAAGACCATCTTGACCATGTGGTGGCTACTCCCTGAAGATTTCAGTTCCCTAAGCATTTCATGGGATAGTCTGGAAGCCAGCAAAACAGAAGGTTCACTCCACAACTTTTGCATAAATTTCAGTTTGCACAGTATTCACAGAGTTTCAATAGGGTATTCTGTGGTCCATGCTTTGTCTTCAACACATCCAGAGAGTGTTGTGATGTCCCCACTCTGGGCCAGTAATCAAAGAGCCTGCATCCTCACCACTGATACTGGAGAGGGACATTCACTTGGAACAAAAATGTATACACACAGTATTTCTAGATGCAGCTCTCTGCGTCAGCACAATTTTCCTTAAGAGTACACAGGGAACACACTCAGTCTGGGGGCTGGTTTTCCTCCTCTCTCCATATCACCAATAAGACTCCTCACTGGCACAGCTCCAGAGCTGAGTCCTCAGTTGATTGTCCAATCCAAGTCCTCCACCACTCTCTCTCTCTGTGAAACCAGTGCTTTGTGTCCCTGCTTCAAGCAGCTGACACATTCACTCTTTGAGATTTGATTTTCTCACACACACACACACACACACACACACACACACACACACACACACACAAAAGGGTGGCACAGAGTTACTAGCTAAGCCCCCTTCTGTACAGACTATAAGGTAGTTACACTGCCACCAGACACTCCAAAGCCAACTACTCTAAGGCTCTTACAAGGGTATCTAATTATACTGTGTGAAATTAATATTAATACAAACAATGTCTGGCCAATGCAGTAAGGTTTTTAGGAGTAGCCACAGTATCACCAAGTATTTGTAAGTCCTCTTAAAGTTTAAAATATTCTCTAAACATCAGCCACAATGAAAGTTTAAATATATTTAATAATAATTAATAAAAGAACATGAAAATACTAAATATCTATTTACAATAAGTGTCTTCTGTGTGGAGACATGTGTGAATGGGCGTACCTTCATTGAAGGTTGTACGTCAGGGCTGGCAACTCGGTACGTAAAAATCTACTGCCAATCATTCGCAGACCGGAGTTCCACTGTGGTGACCCCTAACCTGGAAAAGCTGAAGATACAACAACAACCAGAGTTTCAATAATGGGAAATATTCAGATAACACAGATGAATAGATTCACAGAGGTACAGAAAAAAGGTACTTAACTAATCCCACTATATGTTCCTGAGTGATCTAAAGAATTACTATACCCTGTTTCACTTACTAAAGCAAGGCAAGATGCAGTAGGTGAGAGGGTCCTTCTATATCAGGTTCCAAGAGATACACTGCTCTGAGATTTCAGTCTCATCTAGTATTAAAATATCATTTTAGTGATGGATTACAGAAGGACATCACATACATCTAGTCATCTGACTTCTGGTTCCCATGCTGCCCCTTTGGCTAGAATCTGTCAGGATTTAACAAATATGTGTTACAATACATATCTCGAGCTTTGTTAAAGTTTATTGCAGCATGTGGAAGCTGTAAAACAATTTTAACACTGGATCTTCCTACAGAGATTAATAAACCATCCTTCTTACAGACATTGTGTCTTTGGCTTCATTCAGAACTATGAAATAACATTTTTATGGCCTAGGCCCAGTAATTTAATTTAAGTATAATTTTGTGGCGAGATTCACTTCTTCTCTTCCATATCTAGCAACTGTACATTTACCAACTGCAAACAGCTTATCAATGCATTGCAAAAGAGATTGAAGGATGTGCAGGAATGTGCAATTGCCATAGAGAGTATTGTTACTGTTTTTCTGCATTTATTCTGTTTTTGCACTTGTTTCACAATTTAAAGTTACTTTTTAAAATCTGTAACTGTTGCAAAGTGATTTATTTATTTATATTTATTTATAAGTGTTTACTGTATCTGTTTCTGCTTGTTTTCAGCGGAGCCTGAAAAAAAAAAAAATAAAAAGACAGTTGTTTAATAAGTACTGGTCAGAGCTTGCTGATCCCTGGGCTTTGTTTGCAGTTCCTGTTACAGAAATGAATCTTTACCTAATTTGGAACCAGAGGAGGTTCCCTTGCTACAGAGACTCATACCATGGGGTGTGGACAAGAAGCTGTTGGTCCAGGTATGAGAGTTTCAGCCAGCAACATGTCTGCCAGTTTTATTGGTGTGCTTTGGGCCAGTTTCCTAGCTGTTTACAGCTGCCTGTAAAGCGCACAAGCTCAACACTGCCATAGTTCATTCATGTGCATGTAGCTGATATGGCACACTCTGGACACCTGTAGGAAAATAATTAAACTAAATTCATCTGCTAAAGTCCACTCTTCAAATTTTCCCTTAAAACTACCTGTTCCTTGAAGATGAAGACTACTGATCAAATCAGGCTGATCCTATAACTAGAAAGATCATCTCATCCTTGACTCCAAGAGTGTATTCTTATCTATCTGTTAAACTCTAGCACTTGCTCCTACAGTACTTATTACTCTTGTCATACTTAGTACCCCAAAACGGCAACCCCATTTCTCGGTCAACCACATCCCCGAATCTTTTTAAAGTTTTTGTCTATCCTTCTAGCATGTCGAGGGATCAGTTGCTAGTGTCCTCTCCTGCTCAGCTGGTGAACCTGGGAATATTGAGGCAATGTTACAATTGCCTCATGTACACAGACAACCCACTCCTCCTCCCACAAAACACAAATACATGCGAGAGATGCAACTATACGGCCAAACTGGAGGCTGAGCTCTCTCAACATAGGACTGGCAAGACCAGTCAGGAGGAGAAGGTTACCACACACACTATAGACCCAGTCTCACATAGTACCATTACAACCTCAAATCATACACATAAACACACAAAGACATACTCGGAGGCTCTGATCAAAAATCTACCAAAACAGCAGAGGCCACCAAAGCAGACACCCAAACAACCACCACCTCAGAACACAACACCTGCAACACATAGACCTCACAGTCAGAGTGTCAAACAGTCACAGCCCTTAAGGCCAAACACAATGCCAGACACACTAGTCATTGGTGACTCCATAGTCAGACACACTGGCGTCCCGCTCACCAGACTGAGTAAGGAGAAGGTCACAGTAAGCTGTCTGTCGGGCGCTAGAATCCGCCACATAACGCAAGCACTCAGGTCTCTCAACAGCAGGTACAAATATGACTCAGTCATTGTCCACGCTGGTGTAAACGACCTGAGATGTACCTCCTTGGACTACATGAAAAGAGACATTGAGGAGCTCTCTGATTATGTAGCCCAGGCAGGTATGACCCTGACCTTGAGCAGTATCCTACCTTCACCAAGAATGATGCCACAATACAGAGATAAGATGATCAGCTTTAACAATTGGCTTAAACACTGGTGTCATTCAAAGGGGATCCAGTATCTGTCTGCCTGGGATGACATGCTGGACAAGCCACGCTGCTTCAAAAAGGGACGGCTTGCACCTGTCACCCCTGGGATTCCGGATATTGGCAAAGGCTCTTGCCACCCCATAGTGCCTTTTTAGGCAAGGCTCAAATTCTAAACCTACCACCCTAGAACACAAAAAGGAAAAAACTAAGGGTAATGCTGCTCAATGCCAGAAGTCTAAATCTCAAAATGCACGCACTCGAGGCCCTTCTCAGTATGGAGAACATCGATGTCTGTGCTGTGACAGAAACCTGGTTCAAGGCTCCTGAGAGCACCCCAGCTATCAGGTTTTACCTCATATCATGCGTTCCGCCCCAAAATCCGGACAATACCAAGAAAGGAGGAGGTATCCATATTCATCAAGGACACCCACACCTCAAGACTGGTGGCAACGCATGATGCATCGGAGACCATCCAGGTGCAATTAACCGTAGGCAAGACTGCTCTGCAAATTGTAGCATGTTACAGGCCACCCTCACAAACTCAGGAACCTCACATGGCCTTCCTGAAAACACTAGAGAGGATAAATGTATCACCAAACACCATCATACTAGGTGACTTCAATTACCCTAATATAGACTGGGAACACTACTCAAGCCCAAACACCCTAGCCCAAAAGTTCCTGGAATTCATAAACTCAAATGCCATGGAACAACTAGTCACCATCCCACAAGAGGAGATAACATACTTGATCTCATCATCACGAACATGGGAGCACAATGTTCAACACCGAAGTATACCCCTCACTGGTGAGATCAGATCACAAACTAATCTCGCTGGAGGTCCTCATCCCACCCCACCTGAAATAAAAAGACCACAGTAAAGAACTTCTCAAAAGCCGACTTCACACTTCTAAAGACTAGTGTGGTCTCCTTTAAGGCCCCGAACCGGGCGGAAAACAGTACTCAAGCCGCTGAATCACTTACAAATGCCTTCTACCAGCACCTGCAGGACTGCATGGATAAGGCAATCCCAAGCAAAACAAAGACTCTTTGTACCAAAGGCAAGCGTCCAGTCTGGTGGACCCCAGCCATAAACAAACTCTACAACAAAGGAGGAAGCTACTACAATATAGAGCAAAATCCTTAAAAGGTAAGACACCCTTGATCACTATAAGTAAAAAACTAAGAGCTCTCATAAAATCATCCAAAGCAAATTTCGAGAGAAAAATAGCTAAAGACTCAAAAGACAATCATAAGGCCTTCTTTAGCTATGTTAGAAACCTAGGAGGAAACTCCCAGATATGCTCAGAACTAGTTCAAAATGATGTGAAGATTACTGATCCTACAGACATTGCCAACATACTGGCTGACAGGTTCAGTGCAAACTCCCCTCCTCCCCAAAAGGAGAGATATCTATACCAAGCGATTGCAGCCCCAAACATCTCCAGCCCAAGTGAGAACTGCTCTCTCCAAAGCAAAAACACAGCATCCATGGGACCTGATGGTGTCCCGGCTGTGTGCTCCACGAACTCAATGAGGAATTAAACCCACAGCTAGGACAGCTGTTTAATCAAAGTCTTACCTCTGGATACGCACCCAGGAGTGGCGCACTGCAACTGTGGTCCCACTTCACAAAGGCGGTGCCTCCACCGACCCTGGAAATTACCGCCCATTAGCTTGACAAGCCTTATCTGCAAAGCCATGGAGAGGATCATAATGGACCTCATAAATAAAGACATAGGGAATTTGCAGACTTTGGATCCAACCCAGTTTGGCTTTGTCAAAGGCAGATCATGCCTTTTAAACTTGGTTGACTTTTTGAAACAGTCACCAAAGCCATTGATGAGGAAAGGCAGTCCATACAGCCTACCTCGATCTGGCTAAGGCCTTCGATACAATACCCCACTCGGGTATCATTGAAAAACTCATCAGCTTAAATGTTAACCCATACATCACAAGATGGGTTGCAAACTGGCTGAGTGACAGAACCCACAGGGTCAGAGTTGCTGGCGCCATGTCAGACTCAAAGCCTGTCACAAGTGGTGTCCTACAGGGCTCAGTCCTGGGCCCACTCTTGTTTGGCATCTACTTTTCCAGTACAAGCAAACACAGGAGGGTTATGGCTGACAAAGTTTGCAGATGACTGCAAACTGGGCGCCATAGTAGAAAACACATCTGACACAGATATCCTTCAGAAGGGTCTCACAGAAACGGATAACTGGTGCCAGAGCCACGGCCTAAAGTTAAATGCCAAAAATGCATAGTCATACCCTTCGGGAAAAACAAGGTTACCCCTAGCTACCAAATAGGTGGCAATCCACTGAGCACAGAAGAAGTTATCAGGGACCTGGGGACCCAGGTTGATAGTAGTCTGTCATTCGACACCCATGTAGCTAAAGTAGTTAGGAAGACCTTCTACATTGCCCACCTTATCATGAAGGGATTCTCATCTAGATCAAGGGAGGTCATAGTCTCCCTTTACTCATCACTCATCAGACCAATGATTGAGTACAATGCCCCATTTGGAATGTATCTGACCCGACACTTGCAGCAGCTGGAGAGGCCACAAAGTTCCTCACCAAAAGGATAAAGGGTCTCAAAATCTGTCCTATGCTGCCCGACTGAAAGAACTCCAGCTCTATTCAGTCGCTACCGCTTGCTCAGAGGTGACCTTTGCCTAACATACAAGGCCATGTCAAACCCAGATTTGATGAATATGCTTCACCTCAAAAATCTAGATCCATCAGAGCCACAAGGCGGAGACTTAAACCTCGACACGGCTATTAATAGGACGTGCTGGAGGGATAGATTCATCACCCAAAGACTCCCTATGCTGTGGAACAAAATCCCGGTACATGTGAGGCAGAGCACCTCGCTGGCCTTGTTCAAGAGAAATCTTGACCAATGGATGGGAGATCGCAGATATACCCCAGGGATTACCTCAGTGTCACTGCTCGACAGAGGCACAGCAAAATAATGGGTATAGTTCCCCATACTAAAGGGGTGGCGTAAGCCACAAAACGATGGGCTAGGCTTGTAAATGCCCTCGGGCAGATAGCCTAGTATGAACCTATGAACCTAAAAATATTTTTCAAACTCAGGTGGATCGAGATTAACTTCTTCTCTTCCATATCCTCTGTTGAAACAAGTACATTTAATCAGTTACAACAGTCAGGACCCAGTGTTGGTACATTTTTTAACACAACCAACTTTACAAATACATTTTCAACACAGTACCTGTACAAATCAGTTTGATATATGAATGACATATAATTATTTACAAAATTCCAGCTAGCTGTGCTGGCATACGTTACACATCCATTGCCCTACTTCTCATGGCATAGCCGGCAAAACCTTGCATCATCACAAGTGTGTGTTGGTCTCCACACCCATGATACAGGGATTTAATGCAAGGTAAATTCTTGAATGACATAGCAAGTCAAAGGACCATGGAAATGCACTTGCAAAGTCAGAGGCATTTCTAGAAGTATGCTCTGACCAACTGCAAACAGCTTATCAATGCATTGCAAAGAAAGATAAGAAGTTGCAGGAATGCACAATTCATGCCATGAGGCGTATCGTGTGGATAATGCTTTTCTGTTGAAGACAGACTTTGCCATTCTGTGGAACATTGACTTGCACTTGCACAGGAAACTTTAAAGCATTACTTGAATGCATGGTTGAAGCAGACTCTGTACTCACTGTTCATTTAAGGGAGGGTCTGTGAAATGCACTGTACACTTCGACACAAATTCAAAATAAATTATTAATATTATCGGGTTACAGATCCAGAGAAATTTTTAAGTAGAGTTAAAGAGGCAAAGTTCTTCAGTTTAATTGGTGATTTATTTATTTATTATTTATTATTTATTTATATCTGTTGACCGGGAGTGTCCGACTGGACGTAGGTCCATTTTCAGCAGAGGCCTGGGGAGAAAAGCTCCACAGTTAAAATAAACAGACAGTAGTTACATTGGATTACATAGCGATTAACAATTAACACAGCAATTACTTACAACATATTTACAGATGAAGAACATAGTACATCAGTAGACAAGTAGAATCTTTATCTGTGAAGTACAACAGACATTAACAAATGTTACAAGAAGAAGTTCCTGCTGTATAATAAGTACTGGCTTATGAGCATCTGAGCTTGCCATAATCAAAGTAGATAGTGGAGTGGAAAGAAAGGTAGTGGTTGGATGGGGAGGGTGATAGAGTGGGAGTTGTGATGGAACAACTGACATCTCCCATAAGGAGCAAGTGACCCTTGTTCTATGTTATGTTCATAGAAGTGACAGAAATGTAGAAATCTGTGAGGACTTCATTGAATTTGTGAAAGCACGTGACACCACAGGAAAAGCCTTAGCTGACCTCTTTCTACAGAGACTCATGCCATGGGGTGTGGACAAGAAGCTATTGCGAGGACAAGGCTATGACAGAGGAAGCAACATGTCTGCCAGTTTTAAAGGTGTGCAAACTAGAATTCGAGCCTTGTTTCCAGAAGCTGTTTACACTGCCTGTAAAGCGCACAAGCTCAACACTGCCATAGTTCATTCATGTGCAGTGTATGATATGGCAAACCCTCTGGACATCTGTAGGAAAATAACTGAATTGCTAAATTCATCTGCTAAATGTCACCATGAGTATTTTGCCCACCTTAAGGAATTCACACGGTTCCTATGTGAGGATGAAGATGAAGACAAAGTACCTCACTTCAGGCACCTGGCAACACCTGGTGGATGAGTCAGGCTGATTGCCTGCACAGCTTCAAGAATAAATATGTCATCCTTGTCACCACTTTAGAGTGTATTGCTGAGTATGACAAAGATGCGGACAGATATCTGTACTCTAGCACAGATTTGATTTCATTGTAGCTCTGGTTACAATGGAATCTGTGCTTGATATGATTAAGCCACTTCATCTCTACCTGCAGCAGGAAAAGATGAACTTAATTCAGGCTTGAGAAGAAGCAAAGGTTGTCACTGACACTCTTTAAGCAATGAGCTCAAATGCTGAGAATTATTTTTCAGAGTTGTATAAAAAAGTCAAACAGCTGGCAGCCAGAGTCGTGGTAGAAGAAAGTGCTCCAAGGATCTATGGAAAACAGGTTCAAATAAGCAAAATTGGTGCTGCTGACCCAGAGGAGTTCTGTTGAAGGAACACATTCATTCCATTCCTGGATCATGTCATAGCCGAAATAAAAGACCAATTTATAGAATGCCGCCCATGTTTCATTGCACAGTATGTGGTGCCAGCCATGCTGCATGCTTTGGAAGATGATAAGAAAGTGGTGGAATTGTATAATGCATACAATACTGACATATCCAGTCTGCCCAGTTTCAAAAATGAGCTTCAACGATGGGTGGGCAGATGGAGAGCAGCTGCACAAGACAAGCTGCCAACCATCATCATTTCAACCCTACAGCAGTTGACCCCAACATTTTATCCAAATATAAACTGTGCATTAACAATTCTGGCCACCATGCCAGTGAATTATGACACATCATCATTTCAAACCTAGCAGTTGCAAATATAAACTGTGCATTAACAATTCTGGCCACCATGCCAGTGAGTGCTTCCTCTACAGAGTGGTCATTCATTGCATTATGACACATTAAGACTTGACTACGGAACACCATGTCTGATGTATGCTTATAAGTGGGTTGGCCTTGACACACACACATAACATCAATGATAATATCACACAGCTGCTAAAAGATTTTGATCCATGTAATTATCGCCAGTTTAATGTCTTTCCAAGGTGATACTGCAGACCATTAGGATGATGGCAGGTGGGTACGCATGGCTGGTTGTACATCGCCATGTGCTGACAGTATGCTGTGGATGGGTGGCCTCCCCTTTAGTCTGGATTGTGGCCTGCTTGGTGTGAATGGTTTAGGCTGCAGTTGCCAAATGACATGAGAACCAGAGCAGCCAACAGTTCAGCCCACCTGGCTTGCCTTGGACTGGATTGTGGGCTGCTTACTGCAAATGTTTTTTTGTGCTTTTTTAAATGAACAAAAACCAAAGCAGCCAACGACCCAACCCAGGTGTCTTCCCTTTGGACAAGATTGTGGGCTGCTTATTGCAAATGGTTTGGGCTACTTTTTTAAGGTATCAAAACCAGAGCCGTTATCAGCTCCCAGCAGCAGTTACTGTCCATTGTGGTTGTGTGGGGTGTAACTGGACCTCAATGAGACTGGCTGCTGGCTTCCCATTTTCTGTTTGGTGTGTGGTGGTGTGACTGGACCTTTGCGGGGCTGGTGTGTGATGATGTGAATAGGCATCTGTGTGACTGGCTGTCAATGTGGTAAAGGGGCTTGTTGCAGTGAATGGCTCAGGCTGTCTCCTGGGTTGTGGGCTGCTTTCTGTGAATGGTTTAGGCTGCTATTAAATGCACCTAAACCAGAGCAGGCAACAGCCCAGCCCAGATGGCTTCCCTTTGGACTGGATTGTGGGTTGATAATTGTGAATGGTTTAAGCTGCTTTTTTTAAGGTATCAAAACCAGAGCAGTCAGCAGCCTATGTGTGTGTGGTGTGAATGGACCTCTGTGAGATTAGCTACCTTGATGTGGTACAGAGCCTTGTGGCAGTGAATCACTGCTACTAAATGCCAGTTGAGTGCCCAAGGTCATCGCGGAATACTAAATTCTGGCGGGGAAGCATTGATGCAAGGGGGTAGCAGTACCACACCTTAGAGTACAAAGTGAAAAAAACTGTCTACCCCTCTGCAGTGTAAACGAGAATGTTAGTAAGGGTCGAGGAAAGCTGTACCAGTCTCTGACAAAAAATCAACACTTACTCAAAATTCAGAATGCGACTCAAAAAGCTCTTTTTCATCCAAGCCAAATATTCCTGCTTTAACACAAGACATACCACCTAATATGCTATCTCCTCCCCTCCCCTTATCACCGAATGTTGATCAATTTTAGAAACTAGTGCAAATATTGTATATTACACTCTGCTTCTATATTATAATGTACATGGTTGTCTCTAAATAACTAATCTGAACTACTCTATTATTTTTTGCATTTTGACCCCCTTTTTTGTTGTTGTTATTAAAATGTCTTGTATTTCATCCTGGCTTAGTCTGAAATTGAACAGGTCTGATCAGAAAGAATTCTACTCCAGTAAACAATAAATAAATACGTTGGTTCGGGTTCAGGGAATTTACTGATTCAGTCTGGTGTGCATTTTTTTTGGTGCGGGGATGGTGTTCCTGCACTTAGTTCAGCATCAGTGCTAGTGACCATTCTCTGTAGGTGAATAAATTGGTTACATATTACATTATCGAAGTTGCAGTACTTCGAATACCATATGGTCGACACCATATGATCGAAGTACTAAAACTTCGAAAATGTAATTAAAAAAAAAACAAAAGTAACTGCTGTGAGCACACCCCTGCACCCTCCTACTTAAATATACCAACTCCAAGATTGCACTTTAACGGAGTTAAGCACAGGAAAGGGAAGGTTTCCCTTTCCTATGCTGTAGCGCGATCTCGGAGTTGGTATATTTAAGTAGCGGGGAGTGTGGGGGGTGCAAAGGGGGCTTGTCCCCCTGCCTACACCCTTTACTTTACCTTTTTTTTAATACATTTTTCGGAGCATTCGAAAATGTAATTGTTCGATCATTAAAGGTCGACCTTTAGTGATTTGAACAATTGCATTTTCGATGTTCCAGTAGGAACCCGAATAAATCACATTAGAGAATGGGTGATCTCTAGATCAGAATGAACGTTTTCCAGCAGAATATTAATATACAAGTAATGCCTGCTGAAAAACAAGTCCACTGCTTCAATGCAGCATATTCACCTACCATGGAGCTCGGACTGAAAAAAAACTAATGACTGCCATTATTTTACTCTTGCTAAGCAGCGCTTTTGCTGTTTAGCGAGTGTAAAATAATAAAGAAAAAATTAAAATAAAAAAAACAAAACAAAAAAAAGTGTGTGTTTATGTCTGAATGTGAGTGTATGCATGTATAAGAGTGAGAGATTGATCGGGCAGTTATCTTACACTCACTAAGCAGCACTTTTATTGTTTAGCGAGTGTAAAATAAATGAAACCAAAAAAGGTCTGTGTGTGTTTATGTTCCTGTCTACATGTGTGAGTGAATGTGTGCATGATAGCAGAATAGACTTTGTGTGTGTGTGTGTGTGTGTGTGTGTGTGTGTGTGAGAGAGAGAGAGAGAGAGAGAGAGAGAGTGAGTGAAGAGACAGAGTGATTCCAGGTAGTAGCAGCATCAGTTAAGAGGTTTGCATACCTCCTCAACCTCTCGGCACAAGAAATCTGGACAGAGCCACAAATAACGAGTGACAAACTCCAAAAATAAGGACAGAATTTAAATATTGCTCTTACAAACTTGGTTTCCATTAGCATGTTTTATCTGAAGGATATGAAGTTTGAAACTCAAATGTCTTGTCATTATTTAATGACTTCACTCCCCAGTGATTTGTCAGAAAACTACACATTTTATGAGGATGGGACCAAACATACGAGTCAAAAATCTGGACAGTTAAAAGGTATGCTCTGCTGACTCTTAGCTCAAAATATTTGGATAAACCTGAAATAAATGTGGGACAAGGGCTGAAAGCAGGAGCGTATTTTACTTTATTAGGATTTTACATTTTCTGAAACAAAACTGTGCATGAGAGACTGAGTGAGAACAACATTAAAGATGTTTATGTACCTCTCTCTGGATCTTTCAGCTGAAGAAATTTGGATAAAGCCTAAAATAAAGAGGAAGCAAAGGTTCAAAAATAGGAAGGATTTTAAATATTTCTCTTATAAAATTACAAACTTGCTTACTTAAAAAGATTTGCGTTAGTATGAATTTTCTGAAGAAAATAATAGTCTGAAACTCAAATGTATGTCATTATTTAGTAACTTCAATCTCCAGTGACTGGCAACAAACCAAACGTTTTAGGAGTAATGGAACAAAAAATACTCTAAATGCCTGGATATTTTTAAGTGTTATATTTTGGATGTAGCAAGTTTGAAACATTAGGAGAAGGCACTATTTTACATAGAAATATATAAAAAATAATATAGTACTTAAAAAATGAGTTACGTAAAACACAGTTTTACAGTGAGACCATTCTCTGAGCAAGAAATAATGCCCGGCAGGGTGTGTGTATATGTGTAATTAATGCCTGTCCAGGGTATACGAGGCCCTTATCCCACCCACACCGTCAGGCAGTATTGCTTGCTTGGTGTGTGAGTATTACGTGGATGTATGTGTGGTGGTGTACATTTTCCTGAATTATTGTAAGGCTCTTCTTTATTAATACTAATATTGAATTTGTACACATTGCTCTGAGTGTTGATGGAGAAGTACAGAGAATGTCGGAAGGAGTTGCATTGTGTTTTTGTAGACTTAGAGAAAGCATATGACAGGGTGCCTAGAGAGGAGTTGTGGTATTGTATGAGGAAGTCAGAAAAGTATGTAAGAGTGGTACAGGATATGTATGAGGGTAATGTGACAGCGGTGAGGTCTGCAGTGGGAGTGATGGATGCGTTTAAGGTGGAGGTGGGGTTACATCAAGGATCAGCTCTGAGCCCTTTCTTATTTGCAATGGTGATGGACAGGTTGACAGACGAGATCAGACAGGAGTCCCTGTGGACTATGATGTTTGCAGATGACACTGTGATCTGTAGTGAGAGTAGAGAACAGGTGGAGGAGACCCTGGAGAGATGGAGATATGCTCTAGAGAGAAGAGGAATGAAGGTCAGCAGGACTAAGACAGAATATATGTGTGTGAATGAGAGGGAGGATAGAAGAATGGTGAGGATGCAAGGAGTAGAGGTGGCGAAGGTGGATGAGTTTAAATACTTGGGGTCAATAGTTCAGAGTAACGGTGAGTGTGGAAGAGAGGTGAAGAAGAGAATACAGGCAGGATGGAGTGGGTGGAGAAGAGTGTCAGGAGTAATTTGTGATAGACAAGTACCTGTAAGAGTGAAAGGGAAGGTCTACAAGAGGGTAGTGAGACCAGCTATGTTATATGGGTTGGAGACAGTGGCATTGACAAAAAGGCAGGAGTTTGAGCTGGATGTGGCAGAATTAAAGATGTTAAGATTTGCACTGGATGTGACGAGGGTGGACAGGATTAGGAATAAGGATATTAGAGGGTCAGCCCAGGTTGGAAGGTTTGGAGACAAAGCCAGAGAGGCACGATTACATTGGTTTGGACATGTGCTGAGGAGGGATGCTGAGTATATTAAGAAAAAGATGCTAAGGACGAAGCTACCAGGTAACAGGAAAAGAGGAAGGCCTAAGATAAGGTTTATGGATGTGGTGAGAGAGGTCATGCAGGTGGTTGGTGTGACAGAGCAAGATGCAGAGCCTCTGAGGAGGGTGATATTAGAGTGGGAGTTGTGATGGAACAACTGACATCTCCCATAAGGAGCAAGTGACCCTGGTTCTAGGATATGTTCATAGAAGTGACAGAAATGTAGAAATCTGTGAGGACTCTGCAGCAGACGACAGGAAGAAATGGAAACAGGTGATCTGCTGTGGCGACCCCTAACGGGAACAGCGGAAAGAAGATGATTGAATTTGTACACATATAAACCTATTACATAGTTGCATATTTCGAAATGTAGGCTTACCACCGTCCCACTTTGCGAGGGACAGTCCCTCTTTGGGCAGTTGTGTCCTGACAAAAAATTTAAAACATGGCAAATGTCCTGAGATTTTAGGACAGAATTATTTCCTATATTTTATGTAATAGTTGCATGAAACAGTTAGTCTGTATCTAAAATCCCTAAATGTTATAAGAAACAGAATAAGCAACTAAAATGCTACAATAAGCTTTTATTTAGGCAAAAAGTTTAAGCTCTATCCTTTGTACTGACCGTGGGTATGTGTCGGCCTGTAAAATCTGATGTTTGTACCAAAAATGTTCCACTTTGACCATTTGAAAAGGTGGCAACCCTATCGAAATGTCCTGTTTACACCGAAAATTCAAGTAGTCGTGGTCTTCCCTGCATCTAGTATTCAGGCATGCTTCTGTGATGTTGGATTACTATACCGATTGTCAGAGGTTTTAGCATGGGATTTTTCTTTCAAATTGCATAGTAATATAGAATGACATACCTCCCAAGTGTAACACCACTGACCCCCAGCTGGCCCAGAAGGCGGGCATTCATTATGGCTATTCAACCTAACATTTACAAGTTTGAAGTCATGACGTCTTTAGCCGCCAAACATTGAAAATGGCCTTGCACTTGAGCCCAGAAGGATTGCTGATCCCATGATTAGGTCTTCATTTTGCGTTTTTTAATAGGTTGGATGCCGTATTCTTGGTGATGAAAATGCATGGTTTATGATCAGTCGCTCCAAAAAAATAACAGATTATAAATTGCAATAATCAGACCAAATTTTGGCTGTACAGAGATATAGCTCTACTTAGAGTACGTATTATATTTCTTGGAACGCCTATTTGCGAAGCCCCGCCTTAATACCACGTTATCTGCCTATCGCGTGCAGGGGGGGGCGAGCGGATTTTTTTTCTTTGCAGTAGCGTCATTTATAACGCCGGCAGTACGGTTTCAGACAATCTTGTGAAAGGCGCAGCATCTGTGGTCTTTAGTAAACGATATTATCAGTACAGACAATCTAATTACATTTCAGAGAAGTAAACATGGCAGCGATAGAAAATAAGAAGAGACGCCTATCTGATGAGACCTCGTATACCGAGAATGGTGAAAAAACTTTTAAGACCCCAGAAAAGCGAGTGTCTTTCGTGAAGTTAGTAGGACCCGGTGAGGATGTCAAACGCTGGGGAGTGGATGAAGTTGCACACTATCTCCGGTTACAGGGCTTTGAACAGTTCGAGAAGTGTTTTCAAGGTAATTGGGGAAAAGAGGTGAATGTGGTCATGTTGATGTTTGACAGATTATGGGATGCAGGCTATATCGAGAAAAAGTAAATGGAAGATCTGTTGCACGCTGCTTATTGATGAAAATGGTTTATCACGTAAACTGAATTTCAAAGTGAAACTTGGGGGTTGTATAACATGTTTTCATTGGGGAACAGCCAGTGGATTTCTCATTTTCTTTATAACCAATTTATTTGGACCTGAGTTCTGATCTCCGTGGTCTTGTCGTCCCCATATTGAGTTGTACAGTACACATTTTCCCTGTCTTTGGGTTTTATTACGCCTTCGTTTTTAGCAATTGGAAACTGGTAATATTACTTTTGATTACGTGTGTGTAGGTATTTATAGCAATATTAGACCGCTTGTAGGCAGATATGACGATCGGGACCCCCGAACTTGTGGTTTCATTTGTCTTCCCTATTTCCCAAAGGATAGTGTCAGATCTGAGCTGGGTGGTGGGGGCTGTCTTAATGCTATTTGTGGCGAAAGAAGCCGAGTTTGATTAGTGGTAATCCTGCACAATTTGCTTCTGATTCCCCCGAATGCGTACTGCCTTTTGAGGTGGGTGGGGGTGGGATGGTAATTGACTTAGTCTGACACTGTGTCTTCTGCTGTCACTTTCCTGTTTTAATGATGGTGCTTAGCACCCCGGTTGTGCCACCCAGCGCACCACCTGCAAGGCATTTTTGAAGCCAATTTTCAGAGCTGGAGGAAACATGAAATATAAAGTGATCATGCAATGTGAAGGTTGCAGTTACTTTATTTTATCTTTATTGCGGGGTGTGCAATGTGAAGGTTGCAGTTACTTTATTTTATCTTTATTGCGGGGTGTACGTGATTTGTTTTTTTTTTTTTTTTTTGCAAAACTGCTTGTTTGTTTGGCTGATGTTTATAGGTTTGTAGACATAATCTAACGCAGGCAGATGTAGTGCTCAGTAGTATTAAAATATATAGTCAGATAACTTGGATATGCTGTTTTTATTTCTATTTTTACCACGTGGAGTTTCATCCGGAGACTGGCTCCGGGTCAGAGCGTATTGAATATGCAACGTTTTAAGGTTTGGACTGTTGCACGTGGTGTGGTGGTATTGCCCGGTGTGTGTGGTAAAAATAACCTTAATATACTTTCTAAAGTAGATAATTAAGCTTGGAATAATAATAAAAAAATACACTTTGCACCATGGTGTAAGGATAACAGAGATGGTCTCTAAATGATTTGTAAGCAAGTTGAAGAGTTTTAGGTTCATAGGTTCATGCTAGGTTATCTTCCCTAGGGGATTTATAAGCCTAGCCAGAGTGTGTTTGGCTTTCGCCACCCATTTTAAATAAATTTTGCTATGCCCTTTTTCGAGGTTAGTATACTGTGCCTCTGTCTAACAGTGACACAGAAGTGATACCCGGGGTAAACCTACGAACTGCCATCCACTAATCAAGATTCCTCTTGAAGAGAGTCAATGAGGGACTCTGCCTAACCTGGACTGGGATTTTATTCCAGAGTGAAGGGAGCCTCTGGGTTATGAATCTGTCCCTCCAGCATGTCCTATTTATTTTAGTGTTGAGGTTCAAGTCTCTCGAGTGCGTAGCTCGATGGGATTTGGATTTTCTGAGGTGCAGCATGTCCATTAATTCCGGGTTGGACATGGCTTTATACGTCAGGCACAGATTGCCTCTGAGCAGGCGGTATGCCACTGAGTAGAGCTGGAGTTTCTTTAACCGGGCAGCATATGGCATCTGTTTGAGCCCTTTGATCCTCTTGCTGACGTACTTTTGAGGTCTTTCCAGTTGCTGCAGGTGTCTGGTAAGGTACATCCCAAAAGGGGCATTGTACTCAATTATGGGCCTGATGAGGGATGAGTAAAGAGGCACGATGACCTCCCTTGATCTAGATGTGAATCCCTTCATGGCTAGGTGGGCTATATAAAATGTTTTTCTAACCACTTTGGCCACGTGGTTTTCAAATGAGAGATTGCTACCAACTTGGGTCCCCAGGTCCCTAATTACTTCTTCCATACTTAATGGATTACCACCTATGTGGTAATTTGTGGGCACTTTGTTTTTGCCAAAGGGGATGACTATGCACTTTTTGGCGTTTAGCTTGAGGCCATGGCTCTGGCAACAGTTGTCTGTTTCTATGAGGCCCTTTTGGAGGATGCTTGTGTCGGCTGGAGAGTCGATTATGGCACCTAGTTTGCAGTCATCTGCGAACTTGGTCAGCCACAGTCCTTCTGTGTTGGCCTGTACCTCCGAGAAATATATACCGAACAAGAGAGGTCCCAGGACTGAGCCTTGTGGGACGCCACTTGTAACTGGTTTGGAGTCTGACATGGCTCCAGCAATTGGGTTCTGTCCTTCGAGTGGGGTATTGTACCGAAGGCTTTTGCAAGGTCCAGGTAGGCTGTGTGGACCACCTTCCCCTCGTCAATGGCCTTGGTGACTGTTTCAGAGAAATCGACCAGGTTTAAGAGGCAGGATCTGCCCTTAACAAAGCCGAACTGGGTAGGATCCAGTGTCTGTAGGTCCTCAATATCTTTATTTATGAGGTCCATGATGATCCTTTCCATAGCTTTGCAGACCAAGCTAGTCAGGCTTATGGGGCGATAGTTTCCAGGATCCGTTGAGGCACCACCTTTGTGGAGAGGGACCACTGTTGCTGTACACCATGCTTTGGGTACATATCCTGTAATAAGGCTGAGATTGAATAGTAGTTTTATGTTTGGGTTTAGCTCTTCTTGGAGTTCATGTAGGACGCAGCCCGGGACACCGTCTGGTACCATTGATGCTGTGTTTTTTGCTTTGGAGAGGGTGGCTCTTACCTGAGCATCTGAGATGTCAGGGGGGCAGCACTCTGCTGGGATAGATATTTGCCCTTTTGGTGGGGGGGGAGAAGTTTGCGCTGAACCTGTCAGCTAGGATGTTGGCAATGTCTGTGGGTTCGTGTATTTTTGTCATTTTGGATTAATTCTGAGCATATCTGGGAATTCCCACCCAGGTTCCTAACATAACTAAAGAAAGCCTTGTGATTATCCTTAGTGTCTTGTGCAATTTTTCTCTCGAAGCTGGCCTTAGATGATTTTATGAGTGCCTGTAGTTTTTTGCTAATACTGATCAGAGATGCCTTCCCTTTTTGGGGTTTTGCTCTATCATGTAGTAGCTTCCTACTTCTATTGTATAGTTTGTTTATGGCTGGGGTCCACCAGACAAGACGCCTGCCTTTGGAGGATTGGGTCTTGGTTTTATTTGGGATTGCATGATCCATGCATTCCTGAAGGTGTTCATAGAATGCGTTTGTAAAGGATTCTGCGGTCTGGGCTGTATTTTCCACAGGCCCGATGGCTTTGAAGGATTCCACCTCAGTTTTGAGGAATGTGAAGTTTGCTTTAGAGAAGTTTTTCACTGTGGTTTTCTGGGCAGTGGGTGGGGTCAAGATGTGAATATCCAGTGAGATTAGTTTATGGTCTGATCTTACCAGTGAGGGATACACTTCTGGTCTGTAGCATAGAGCATAGAGTCCCCATGTTGGTGATGATCAGGTCCAGTATGTTTTCCCCTCTTGTGGGAGTGGTAACAAGTTGTTCCATAGCATTTGAGTTTATAAATTCTAGGAACCTTTGGGCTAGGGTGTTGGAGCTAGAGTAATGCTCCCAGTCTATGTTTGGGTAGTTGAAGTCGCCCAATATAATGGTGTTTGGAGAGAACTTCATATTTTCCTGTGTTCTCAGGAAGGCCGAGTGGGGTTCTTGGGTTTGGGAGGGTAGTCTGTAGCAGGCTATAAACTGGAAGGCAGTTTTACCCACTGTTAGTTGCACATGGATAGTCTCTGATGCTTCGTGCTGTGCCACCAACCTGGAGGTGTGGGTATCTTTGACAAATATTGATACTTCCCCTCCTTTTGTGGTTCGGTCCAAGTTTTGGGGCCGAAAAGCATGGTATGAGGTATAACCTGGTAGTGCTGGGGTGCTCTCGGGAGCCTTGAACCAGGTTTCTGTTACTGCACAGATATCGATGTTCTCCATGCTAAGGAGAGTTTTGAGTGCGCGCATCTTGAGGTTTAGACTTCTGGCGTTGAGTAGCATTGCTCTTAGTTTCGTATCCCTTGTGATACCTATGGAGGTGGGTTTGTCATTTGAGACTTGCCTAAAAAGGCACTATGGGGGTGGCAAGAGCCTTTGCCAATATCCAAAAGCATCGTGGCTTGTTAAGCATGTCATCCCAGGCTGACAGGCATTGGATCCCCTTTGAATGACACCAGTACTTAAGCCAATTGTTGAAATTGATCATCTTGTCTTCATATTGTGACATCATTCTTGGTGAGTGTAAGATGCTACTCAAGGTCAGGGTCATACCGGCCTGGGCTACATGCTGAGAGAGCTCCTCTATGTCTCTCTTCATGTAGTCCAGGGAGGTATGTCTCAGGTCATTCACACCAGCATGGACAGTGACTGAGTCATATTTGTACTTGCCTTGGAGTGACCTGAGTGCTTGTGTTATGTGGCGGAGCCTAGCGCCCAACAGGCAGCTCACCGTGACCTTCTCCTTGTTCAGCCCGGTGAGCGGGATGTCAGTGTGCCTGACGATAAGAGTCACCTATTACAAGTGTATCAGGTGTGTTGTTTAGCCTTAAGGGCTGTGACTGTTTGGCACACTAGCTTTGTGAGCTGTGTGTTACACGTGTTTTGTTTTGGGGTAGCAGTTGCTTGGGTGTCTGCTTTGGAGGTCTCTGCTGCTTCGGCAGATTTTTATTTAGAGCCTCTGAGTATGTTTTTGTGTGTTTGGTTTGCTGTCGTGGTAGGTCTATGTGAGACTGGAATTGTAGTGAATGTGGTTTCCTTCTCCTCCTGACTGGTTAAGCCAGTACTAAGTTGAGAGAGCTTAGCCTCCAATTTGGCTATATGGTTGCATCTCTCACATGTGTTCGAATTTGTTGGGAGGAGGAGAGGGTTGTCTGTGTACATGAGGCAGTTGTAACATTGTCTCAGGATTCCCAGATTCACCAGCTGGACCGGAGAGGAGATTCACAACTGACCTTTGGACATGCTAGAATAGTATTGGGAATTCCTTTATAATTGAAAAAGGCCAGTGGGGAACAAGGTACTCAAGGGGAGTTTGTGAGGTTGTAGTGCTTTTAATTTTTTAGTGCTGACTTATGTAATTGCTTTAGTGAGCAAGTGCCAGGCTTTAGAGTAAGAATAGGGTGTTTATTATGAGAACTAGATCAGTTCTAAGGTAAAAAGTGAAGAGCAGACTTTGTGGAGCCTAGAATGGTTTAAACCCAATTAAGCAGAGCTGCCCAATGCTGTGCTATGTGCAAAATCGCGCAAAGCCGCGCCAAAGCGGGTTTTATACAGGGGGGCTTGAAAGAGCTAGAAATTGGCCCAAAACGGGCAATAGACTACCAGATTCTTGTGCTGGGAACATGCCTCCAGGGATAGATAGGCTGCTCTAAGCTCCCTACTGCCACTGGTGAACAAAGAAGCCCCCCTTTATCCATGAAAGGAAATGGGCAACACAGGAACTTTCCAAAAGTCCAGAATACAGCAAAGCTTGTATTTGGACTACTCTAGGTCAGGAAAGATGGGAAACAAGGATAATTTTTTTTTTTTTGCAACAAACAGCAGGAAAATGCAATAAATATGTAACACATGCTAGCGCACTTGAGTGTGTAGCCTCAACAGGTATATGCAACAAACAGGGCAAACTTTAAATGTGCAGGTGCAAAAACAACTTTAAACAGTTTAAAACTGTTCAAGAAGCAGAAATACTTGCAGTTTAGCTAGATTGGACAGTCGCCCAGGTTTTAGAGCAGAGATTCTCTTTTTTTACTTGTTAAATACTTCTGGTTTGAAACCATAGCACTTTTCTTTAAAATGTGCACAGCTTCACTCAGACAGAAGTGCTGACCATGGCAGGGGATAGTAGTCAAGATGCAACAGATTGTATAGATGCATCAGATTCTATACTATGTGTAGAAGATATTTAGTCTTAAAGGACGTCTTGAGTGTCAGTGTCTTACGTTAATAACACTCATTTTTTTTAAATTTAATGTAGTAGTAATATAGCACGAAAAATATTTAAAAACTGCTTTATTAATGGCGAAATATAGGTCTAAATTACCTTGTGTTTTGGTGGCATCTTTCAATCAAACGGTGGTCCGTGCAGTCAACATGGGCGTGGTTTGGGCGGGGTTCGCTACTGCGCATCTGGTGGCCTTTTCGGCCAAAATTGAAGTGTATTAACCCACCACTGAGTTCGAGCAGGAATGGGCGTGTCCGTCGTGATTTGACATGCCGGAGGGCAGGGTGCCGCGATTGACACGCAATGCAAATGTAACTGTAAATCCGTGTCATGCAGCAGAAACAGTAGAATTAAAAACAAGAGCATTTAATAAGCACAGTAATGAGATGAATGGCCTTTCCATTCAAATGTTCCACAAGCATCTTGACAACCAAATACTCATGTTTTTTTTTTTTTTTTCTTTCCAAAGTGCTTGGAAAACACAACCTTTCGAATGGAACTCGGGCTTCACGGTACATGTTTACTCACTTTGTAAAATAAAATAGACATGAATTTATATACAACGGTTGTTTCCGTGTATTTGTACATTTTTATTCCATGTGATAGGAGAAAAGGTTTCACATCCTCCAGAATTTCTTTTATTTTTTAACTATCCTTTTAACGGGCAAACAACGTCAACCTGGTTGATGAGCTCTGAATACAGTGTCTTGACATGCATTTCCGATGTTGAGCAGAACAGTTATGGGTTTACAAATTTAAATGTACAATATGTTTCCAAAAGAGAAATACCTTTTGTATTTTACAGTTACCTAGTCATATAATCAGGCAAACACATGAAAAGACACTGCATTCAGAGCTGTCTGATCGCATTTAAAACTGTTGCCCCATAACGGAAAAGTACCGCTTTTATTTGTTTAAAATCTCTTCATGAATGTGTGAGAAGATACTTGCAATGTCAAACAGATTGGAACACAGATTTTTTTTAAAGATTGGAAAATAACTCTCCCTATTTAAGGGACATCTTGAGTGTCAATGTCTTGCGTTAATAACACTAATATTTTAAAATTAAAAAAAAAAAGTAGTAGTGATATAGCACGAAAAATATTTAAAAACTGCTTTATTAATGGCGAAATATAGGTCTAAATTACCTTGTGTTTTGGTGGCATCTTTCAATCAAATGGTGGGCTGTGCAGTCAACATGGTCATGGATGAGGTTTGGGCAGGGCTTGCTACTGCGCATCTGGTGGGTTCATACACTTCAATTTCGCCGTCTTTTCATTCAAAGATGCTTTATTGTTGTTTAGGACCACACAAGTGCAACCTGAATGAACTTGCAAATGTCAGTTCACAAGAGCAATGCAGTGCAAATAACGTAGATACAGTGGTATCAAAGAACAACATGAGAGAAAATAACACAAATGACATGCAAGAAGTAGTTCACATAACATAGACACATTCAGTACCCATTATCCAGTAATTAAATAATAAATGAATACCACCACCAAACCCTATAGAGACTAGTGAATAGAGTTTTGTTGAGTATCAGTAACACACCAGATGCGCAATAGCAAGCCCCAGCCCAACCTGACACCCAGGATCAAGGCAACGTCGCTAAGCATTCCGAAATAATTACTTCTGCCTGCTTGGCCTCCTGATATTCATAGGTAGGTACTAGGCTATCTGCCCGAAGGCATTTATAAGCCTAGCCGGAATGTGTTGGCTTTAGATTAGTTCCTTGTGCCTCTGTCCAGCAGAGCCACTGAAGTGATCCCTGGGGTAAACTTTGTTTCCTATCCACTCGTCAAGGTTTCTCTTGAAGAGGGTTAGCGAGGAGCTCTGCCTAATGTAGATTGGAATCTTGTTCCAGAGCATGGGAAGTCTCTGGGACAGGAATCTATTCCCTCCAGCATGTCCTATTTATTGTTGTGGTGAGGTTTAGATCCCTGGAGCGTGTGGCTCAAGGGGATATGGCTTTCTTTAGGTGGAGCATGTCCATTAATTCTGGGTTGGACATGGCCTTATATGTCAGGCACAGATCACCTCGGAGTGTAGTAAGGTACAGAGTACAGCTGACAGCTCTTCATCGAACTGCAACTGCATATCTGCTTGAGGCCAGTGATCCTCCTGGTGAGGGGTTTCTGTGGTCTTTCCAGTTGTTGCAGGTGTTTTGTAAGGTACATCCCAAATGGGGCATTGTACTCTATGATGGGTCTGATGAGTGATGCATAGAGGGACCAAATGACCTCTTTCTATCTGGATGCAAACCCTTTTGTGATTAGGTGGGGCACATAGAAGGATTTTCTAACCACTTTGGCAATGTGATTATCAAAAGAGATGTTACTATCTACTTGAGTCCCCAGATCCCTTTATTACGTCTTCTGTATTTAGGAAGCTACCACATATGTGGTAGTTTGTGGGTACTTTGTTTTTTCCAAAGGGGGTGGCTATGCACTTTTTGGCATTTAGCTTGAGGCCATGGTTTTGACACCAGGTGTCGGTCTTAGTGAGACCCTTTTGGAGGATGTCTGTGTCAGCCGGAGAGTCAATTATAGTTTGCAGTCGTCTGCGAACTTGGCCAGCCATAGTCCTCCTGTGGTTGCCTGTACCTCTGAGAAGTATATGTCGAACAGGAGGGGTCCTAGGACTGAGCCCTGGGGAATGCTACTTGTAACCGGTTTAGAGTCGGACCTAGCTTCCACAACTCTTACCATGTGGGTTCTGTCTGAGCCATTTGGCAACCCATCTCGTGATGTAGGGGTTTATGTTCAGGCTGGTGAGTTTGTCTATAATACCTGAGTGGAGAATGGTGTCAAAGGTCTTTGCAAGATCGAGGTAGGTTGTGTGTGCCACCTTTCCCTCATCTATAGCCTTGGTAACTGTTTTAAAGAAGTCCACCAGGTTTAGGAGGCATGATCTGCCCTTAAAGTCTAACTGGGTAGGGTCCAGTGTTTGGAGGTTTCCATTGTCTCTGTTAATGAGATCCATGATGATGCGCTCCATAGCTTTGCATATCAAGCTAGTCAGGCTTATAGTTCCTGGGGTCTGTTGCGGCTCCACCTTTGTGGAGTGGAATAACTGTTGCTGTGCGCCACTCTGTGGGCACGTAGCCTGTGGAGAGGCTGAGTTTAAACAGTGTGTTTAGGTGAGGGGTAGGTAATCTTTGAGCTCGTGTAGGACGCAGCCTGGGACACCGTCCGGTCCCATTGATGCTGTGTTTTTGGCTTTGGAGAGGGCTGTTTTAACCTGATTTTAGGGGCACTACATTTTTCTGATATAGTTATGGGCCGTTTTGGGGGTGAGAGGGGGGTGAAGTTTGCACTGAACCTGTCTGCCAGGATGTTGGCTATATCGGTCGGTTCAGTGTATTTTGTGCCATTAACTCCGAGCAGATCTGAGAATTGCCACTTAGATTCTTGACATAGCTAAAGAATGCCTTGTGGTTATCTTTGGAGTCCATGGCAATTTTTCTTTCGAAGCTAGCCTTGGATGATTTTATGAGGGAACGTAGTTTCTTGCTGATACTGATCAGGGATGTCTTCCCTTCTTGGGATTTTACTGTCTTCTTTACTAGTTTCCTCCTCCTATTGTATAGCTTGTTTATGGCAGGGGTCCACCAGACTGGTTTCCTTTTCTTGGAGGAGTGAGTCTTGGTTTTGTTTGGGATAGCACGATCCATGCATTCTTGTAGGTGCCCGTAGAGTGCATTAGCAAAGGATTTTGCAGCTTGGACAGAGTTATCCTTGAGCATGGGGGCGTTGAAACTTCCCACCTAATTGAAATCACCCAACATCAGGGTGTTTGGTAGGACCTTTGTTTTCCAGTGTTTCCAGGAATGCGGAGTGGGGGTCCTGGGACATGGTGGGTGATCTGTAGCAAACTACAATTTGAATAGCAGTTTTGCCCATTGTTAGTTGCACGTGGATGATCTCTGAAGCATCGTGCTGTGCCACTAACCTGGAGGTGTGGGTATCCTTGATGAATATGGATACTCCCCAGCTTTTTGTATTTCAGTCTGGGTTTTGTGGCTGAAATGTATGGTATGAGTTGTAGCCTGGTAGTGCTGAGGTGCTCTCTGGAGCCTTAAAGCAGGTTTCTGTTACTGCACATATTTCGATTTTCTCCATACTGAGGAGTGCCTCGAGTGCGTGCATTTTGAGGTTTAGACTTCTGCCATTGAATAGCATTGCACTCAGTTTTTTGTTACTTGTGCTCTTTACGGCGGTGGGTTTGTCTTTTGAGCCTTGCCTAAAAAAGGCACTATGGGGGTGGCAGGAGCCTTGGCCAGTATTCAAAAGCCTAAGGGTGATAGGTGCAAACCGTCTCTAGCGAAGCAGCGTGGCTTGTCATCCCAGGCAGACAGACACTGGATCCCCTTTGAATGACACCAGATGCTTAGCCAATTGTTGAAATTTATATTTTTTTCTCTATACCATGGTATCACTCTATGAGGGCAGGATACTACTCAGGGTCAGGGTCATACCGGCCTGGGCTACGTGATCAGAAAGCTCCTCCATGTCTCTCTTCATGTAGTCCAGGGAGGTACGGCTCAGGTCATTCACACCAACATGGGCAATGACGGAATCATATTTGTACTTGTTCTGGAGTGATCTGAGTGCTTGTGTTATGTGGCAGATCCTGGCATCCGACAGGCAGCTAACAGTAACCTTCTCCTTCAGCCTACTGAGTGGGATGTCAGTGTGCCTGACTATAGAGTCACCTGTTACTAGTGTGTTGGGTATGTTATTTTGCCTTAAGGACTGTGATTGTGTGGCACACTGGTTTTGTGAAGTATGTGTTTCATGGTTTGTGTTGAGAGTTGGAAGTTGCTTGGATGTGTGCTTTGGAGGTCTCTGTTGCTTCTGCAGATTTGTATTTAGGGCCTCCGAGTATGTTTTTGTGTATTTGTGTTTTTTGCCGGTGCAGTATGTGTTTCATGGTTTGTGTTGGGAGGTGGAAGTTGTTTGGATGTGTGCTTTGGAGGTCTCTGTTGCTTCTGCAGATTTGTATTTAGAGCCTCCGAGTATGTATTTGTGTGTTTTTTTGCCAGTGCTGGTTTCATAGGTCTATGTGAGACTGGTGGTGTGATGCAAGTAAATCCCTTTTCCTCTTGACTGCCTGGTCCAGTCTTGGGTTGAGAGAGCTTAGCCTCCAGTTTGGCTGTATAATTGCATCTCTCCCATGTATGAGTGTTTGGTGGAAGGAGGGGAGGGTTGTCTGTGTAAATGAGGCAATTGTAACATTGCCTCAAAATGCCCAGATTCACCAGTTGGACCGGAGAGTACACCTGAAACTGCCCTTTGGACGTGCCTGGATAGGTACAGTGAACTGTTTTACTAGTTGACTGGTAAGGTCGAATAGAGAGTCTTGTCCTTCTCTACAGTATAGGGGGGGGTCTAGTGCTAAGGATTATTAGTGCTTGCTATGAGTTTTGAACAAGTGCCGGTATGAGAAGTGAATGGTTTGGGTGTTTAAGTTAAATGTTTGTCTAGTTCCAAGGGAAAAATTGAAGAGTAGACTTTGTGGAGGCAGGAATAGTTATACCCTAGGTAACTGGCGCTGCCCGGTGTGCATAGCATGCAGTAGCTGGCAGTTTAGCTAAATAACAAAGTTTTGAAATCTTCACAGGTGTTGTGAGCTTCAACAAAACCGTGGTTACATACTTTGTGTAGTAGTGATGGCTTAGAAAAGTGGTGGAATCCAAATTTTGTTGCAAGTTTTTAAATGGAATCACTTAGTAAAATGTCTGTCTAATGCAGATCTACTTGTTTGTGTTAGTATTCGTCTGTAGTGTACTTCTATGTTGATCGCCTTCTGAATGAGAGCAAATGATATTAAATGCTTGACGTTTATGTGCAGTTTGAACAAAAAGTTTGACAGTAATTGTATTAAAGCCATACATAGGAACTCGGTTTGATATTGTTATTAATTCCTCCATCTCAAGCTCTTAAAATAGTAGTATTGGCCTTTAAAAAGGAGGATTTGAAATATGAACACTGTATTTCTCATAGGAGAAGATCTTTGTGTAAGTTAGTGAATGCAAGAGTAGCACGGCTAAGTCTGAGGCCATAGTCAGTGTTGGGCCCACATTGTAGAAAGAGGAGACCTCTCAACTGCCCTGGCTATCTACCCCTCTAAGACTATGTTTAGTTCAGTGACAGGAAAGTAAATAAGAACTCCACCTAAACGTGAAGCCTCACACCCTTTTACACAAATAATGTGTTCCTTGAGGTTATTTATTTTTTTTATGTAGTTATTTGCTAGCAGCATAGGTGGATTGGTCATCTGACCTGGGTCCAGAAAGAGGTTTCAATGTAAACCTGTATGCGTCTCTGGAGATATAATGCATACATACACATGATACAGAGATATAATACATACATACACATGATAAAATGTGCTCTTTACATATACAGTAAGGTATAGGTTCATATCAAAACTCTCAAATTAAACCGCAGTTACATAACACCTTAATGGAAAATCTATTAATTATTTAGACAGGAATATTTGAGCTTTTCGTAATGTAATTTAAATAATGTAGTTCAAGTATTGCTCATTAGCTCGTTCCTCCTAGCGGAGCTTTCAAGAGAAATCATGTAGTACCTGTAGTCTAGCACATACACTTGTAATTTGGTGGAATTTCTAAAGATCCCAAGTCCAGTTCTTTTCTCTCTGTTACAGTATTCATATGATTTGTGGGCATACCTGTGTGTGTGCATTTTCCTTAGTGCACTGTAAACCTCTTTAGTTCTTGGCCATTATTTTCTGCCCTTGTATATCTGTAAAAACAGGGCTGTTGTAGTCTGACAATATGTAAGTATATCATCACACACTATAAATTAACGTAGTTTGTCAAGGAATACATGCTGTATATGTTCTCACCCTAAGTGCAGTGATAGTGTTAGGAGGCACTGGACTGAAAAAAAACTTTTTTCACACTTGCTGACAATGTATGATAAATATGTAAATGGCACAGTATTGGAAAATGGCCATGACAGCTGTGTAACAGGCGAGAATTATTGTAGTTGTGACAAATAATTAGTATGACACGAATGTCGTACACTTTAGTTTAGAAAGGGTAGACCGTTTTTATGGTTTTAGGTCTTGTTCTTAGTGGCTTGGAACATTCTGATAAAAATAAACACCAGTGAATCAGGTTAGGCAGTTGGCATCTTGATGAATGGAAAGTCTTGGTGAGGACACATAGGCATTGCTCTGCATTCCGTGTCAATCATAGCACATTTGCGTATTGCATCACCAGCCTCTGCCCTGTCAACCACACAGGCCACGCCCATTCCTGCACGAACCTAACAGTGGATTACTGATCCTCAACAAAACCGTGAATAGCATCTGTTTCGTTACCATATTGCACTTGTTTATCTTAGGCGTGACTCATTATAGCCATCATATTGCATAATAGTAATGCTGGTGGTAATTGCTTGGAGTAGCAGGATTAAATGGAAAAAAAAAGAGGCTTCAGTGTATCGGTATTTTGATTGGTGTCCGTATTAATAAGTCTCACAGCTGTAGGATACAAACTGTTACTGAATCTGGTAGTTCTACAGCAGAAGCTGCAGTACCTCCTTCCAGACCAAGTTGTGAGAACCAGTTGTGGGCTGGATGGGCTGAATCAGCAAGTATTTTATATGTTCTCTTTCTTGCCCTTGTAAAGAAAAGCTCCTGAATACAAGAGAGGTTTGTGCCCATGATTTTCTCAGCCACCTTCAGTGAAGATGCTCTCGATAGCTCCCCTGTAAAAAGTGGTAAGAGCAGACAGTGGGAGTCTTTCTCAGGAGGTGGAGCCTTCTTGACAATATGGTTGGTGTTGGCAGCCCAGGAGAGGTATCAGAGATATGAAGGCCCAGGATCTTGGTTGTTTTGACCTTCTCTACAACCTCCCCTTTGATTAGTGAGTGGTTGGTGAACTGTTGCCTTTCTCCTGAAGTCCACTATCATTTCTTTCGTCTTAAAATTCAGGCAGTACATTGTATATCTTTTTAAGTGACATTCTTGTTTTTTGGTGTTAGTATAGATTCGGTGATGCTGGGAGAATTGTTTTCAAAAGGTCGATCAGAGAGGGGAAGACCACATTCCTTCTGTGAAACTAGTATTGGCAGTGATAGTGCTGCTTTTTGGGGGAGGCAAGGTCTACTGATATCCCAGCCCCCCCCCCCCCATTTAACTTGTTTCACTTTTAATATTTACATTCATGTTTGTGTGGATTTGGTTGAGGGTATGATCTCGGATTCTTGAATTTTTGGCTTGACTGATTACAGGTGCATCCCCACTTTGGCCCACTGTGTTGCAGCAGTTGTTTTGTTTAACCTAAGGCTGAAAATTATTTTTGTTGCATAGTTTGTGAGTAATTGGAAGGAATAGATGTTTTTTTTTTTAATTGTTTGTGCCTTTTGGCTTTTCCTGGTTAGGGGTCGCCACAGCGGAACTCCGGTCCGCTAATGATTGGCAGTTGATTTTTACGTACCGGCTTGCCAGGCCTGATGCACAACCTTCAACGAAGATACGCCCTTTCATGTCTCCACGCAGAAGACGCTCTAGCTGAGAATCGAACCGGACTGCGTCTTACTGTGAGGCGACAATGCTACCGCGGCACCACCACCGCGGGTTCTGTTTTAAGAAGCAAATTTAAAATAGATTCGGATAGCCAGGCTGAATGCACCACACAATTTTTTGTAATACAGTTGCAGTTGACACTAAAGAATGAGAGAATGCAGAAAGGTATATCTGTACTACATACATGGCCCCAGAGTAATAAATGTGTGGGTGCTTAATTGACAAATGCAAATGAAGTTTCATTATATTAAAATAACTGGTGATTGACAACTATCTAAAGAACTGTTTTACATTGTGTTTGTTAGAAATGAGTGACAGGTGCCTCATTGAAGATCATGTATGTCATTGCTCAGCAAGTAGGCTTTTTAACCTTTGGCTAATTATATGTTACCAGTTTTACTAGATAATAATAGTAATTTGCAAGTAGTTTTTAGAAACACTTTGTAAACTGTACTTTCTCTCTTAATACCGCCTTTACTTTGGGGCACATGTAATTTAGAAAATTGTTTTGCCTTATAATTAGTCACTCTCTGGTTCTGTTTGTGACAGGAATACCATTTCACAGCACAATTACTTTGAAATGCAGTCACATAAGTATGCATCAGCCCAATTACAAGATTTAACTTTATATTTTTTTTGTAACCTACTTGTCTGCTTTTACTTCAGTTTACTTGTGTTTATGTGTAGAGTTGAGCATGTGTAAATAATCGATATGTGCTAAATACATCTGTTAATAAACATGGTGATAACATGTAACTGCTTTATTTTATTAAATGGAATTGCAATGTAGTGTTTACGCTGCTTGAATTTGCCAAGAGAATTAGTGGGAACTACTAAGTCACTGTATCAGTCACCTTTCAGAAATGAAGTACAAGACCCATTGTTGAGTCCCAACACTACAAAAAGTAAGTTGTAATTCAAACATAAAAAGAGTATGCACAAAAGGGGTCCATCAACCGACCCTGGGAGCTATAGACATAAGCCTAACTAGCCTTATTTGCAAGGCCACAGAGATTCATTATGGACCTTATCTACAAGGACATAAGCGACCTTCAAATTCTTGACTCTACTCAGTTTGGCTTCGTTTAGGGTAGGTCATGCTTATTGAACCTGGGGACTTATTTGAGAATGTTACCAATGCCCTGGTTGAAGGCAAAACTGTACATACTGCCTATCTTGACAGCCAAGGCTTTTGGCATAATCTCCATTTCAGTTATTACTGATGTACTCTCTCAGCTGGAGAGTAATCTGTACATCGCTAGATGAGTAGCCAACTGGCTCACCAACAGAATACATACTGCCAGAGTTGGGGATTCCACCTCTACCAGTAGACCAGTTACCAGTGCTGTCCCACAAGGATCTTTGCTGGGTCCTTTACTGTTTGGAATCTATTTCTCTGAAGTCCAGGAGAAAGTAGATGGCCTGTGGCTTACCAGGTTTGCTGATGATTGTTTGGGGACTCTATGATTGCCCCCAGTTTGCAATGTTCATAGGTTCATACTAGGCTATCTGCCCTAGGGCATTTATAAGCCTAGCCAGAGTGTGTTTGGCTTTCGCCACCTATTTTAAATTAATTTTGCTATGTCCTTTTTCGAGGTTAGTATACTGTGCCTCTGTCTAACAGTGACACAGAAGTGATGCCCGGGGTAAACCTACGATCTCCCATCCACTCAAGATTCCTCTTGAAGAGAGTCAATGAGGGACTCTGCCTAACCTGGACTGGGATTTTATTCCAGAGTGAAGGGAGCCTCTGGGTTATGAATCTGTCCCACCAGCATGTCCTATTTATTTCAGTGCTGAGGTTCAAGTCTCTAACACGTAGCTCGATGGGATTTGGATTTTCTGAGGTGCAGCTTGTCCATTAATTCCGGGTTGGACATGGCTTTATACGTCAGGCACAGATCGCCTCTGAGCAGGCGGTATGCCACTGAGTAGAGCTGGAGTTTCTTTAACCGGGCAGCATATGGCATCTGTTTGAGCCCTTTGATCCTCTTGGTGAGGTACTTTTGTGATCTTTCCAATTGCTGCAGGTGTCTGGTAAGGTACATCCCAAAAGGGGCATTGTACTCAATTATGGGCCTGATGAGGGATGAGTAAAGAGGCACGATGACCTCCTCTGATCTAGATGTGAATCCCTTCATGACTAGATGGGCTATATAAAATGTTCTTCTAACCACTTTGGCCACGTGGTTGTCAAATGAGAGATTGCTATCAACTTGGGTCCCCAGGTCCCTAATTACTTCTTTTGTACCTATGTGGTAATTTGTGGGCACTTTGAGGCCATGGCTGTGGCACCAGTTGTCTGTTTCTATGAGGCCCTTTTGGAGGATGCTTGTGTCGGCTGGAGAGTCGATTTATGGCGCCCAGTTTGCAGTCATCTGCGAACTTGGTCAGCCACAGTCCTTCCGTGTTGGCCTGTACCTCCGAGAAATATATACCGAACAAGAGAGGTCCCAGGACTGAGCCTTGTGGGACGCCACTTGTAACTGGTTTGGAGTCTGACATGGCTCTAGCAATTCTAACCATGTGGGTTCTGTCCTTGAGCCAGTTTGCAACCCATCTAGTGACATGGGGTTTATATTTAAGCTGGTGAGCTTATCTATAATGCCCGAGTGGGGTATTGTATCAAAGGCTTTTGCGAGGTCCAGGTAGGCTGTGTGGACCACCTTCCCCTTGTCAATGGCCTTGGTGACTGTTTGTTTCAAAGAAATCGACCAGGTTTAAGAGGCAAGATCTGCCCTTAACAAAGCCGAACTGGGTAGGATCCAATGTCTGTAGGTCCCCAATATCTTTATTTATGAGGTCCATGATGATCCTTTCCATAGCTTTGCAGACCCAAGCTAGTCAGGCTTATCGGGCGATAGTTTCCAGGATCCGTTGAGGCACCACCTTTTTGGAGAGGGACCACTGTTGCTGTACGCCACTCTTTGGGTACATATCCTGTAGTAAGGTTGAGATTGAACTGTAGTTTTATGTTTGGGTTTAGCTCTTCTTGGAGTTCATGTAGGACGCAGCCTGGGACACCATCTGCTCCCATTGATGCTGTGTTTTTTGCTTTGGAGAGGGCGGCTCTTACCTGAGCATCTGAGATGTCAGGGGGGCAGCACTCTGCTGGGAGAGATATTTGCCCTTTGGTGGAGAAGTTTGCGCTGAACCTGTCAGCTAGGATGTTGGCAATGTCTGTGGGTTCGGTGTATTTTTTGTCATTTTGGACTAATTCTGAGCATATCTGGGAACTCCCACCCAGGTTCTTGACAAAACTAAAGAAAGCCTTGTGATTATCCTTAGTGTCCTGTGCAATTTTTCTCTCGAAGCTGGCCTTAGACAATTTTATGAGTGCCCGTAGTTTTTTGCTAATACTAATCAGAGATGCCTTCCCTTTTTGGGATTTTGCTCTATCATGTAGTAGCTTCCTCCTTTTATTGTATAGTTTGTTTATGGCTGGTGTCCACCAGACAGGATGTCTGCCTTTGGAGGATTGGGTCTTGGTTTTATTTGGGATTGCAAGATCCATGCATTCCTGAAGGTGTTCATAGTATGCGTTTATAAAGGATTCTGCAGTCTGGGCCATATTTTCCACAGGCCCGGGTTAACATATTTGAAAAGGGACTAACACAGACAAATGATTGATGCCAAAGCCACGGACTAAAACTAAATGCAGGAAAGTGCATTATTATCCCCTTTGACAAAGAAGTCCCTGCAAGTTACAATATTGACAGCATCCCCTTAGCTCAAATCCAGTGGTGTGAAATTTGGGAACAGGTTAATAGCAGTCTAAACTTCGATCACCATGTGCCCACAGTGGTAAGGAAAGCCCTGTACGTTGCGCATCTCATAAGTAAAGGCAGCGCATCCAAGACTAAGGATGTGATAAGTCCTCTGAACTCAACCTTCATCAGACCGCTAATAGAGTACAATGTTTCCTTTTGCATGTACCTCACTAGACACCTGCAGCAGCTGGAGAGACCATGGAGGTTTTTTACCAGGAAAATTCAGGGCCTCCCAAACATGACCTGCATGGAAAGACTGAAAGCCCTGTCACTGTACTCTGTATCCTTACAGAGCAGCCTCTGACCCTACTCTAATGGGAATGCTGCACACCTGCAAGTCAAATGGGGCAAGAGTTGCTCGCTCCAGGGATCTCTGCCTAGCTAGCCTGTGACATTAACAGAACATGCTGGAGAGATAGATCTAGCTCCCAGAGATTGACGCTCCTCTGGAATAAGCACCCAATTCATGTGAAGCAGAGCTTCTGAGTAACCCTAGTAAAGTGCAACCTAGACAGTTGTATGGGAGACTGTAAATTAACCCTGGGAGTGGCACGTGTGTCCCTCATGGACAGGGGCAGTCTATGCTGATCATAGACTCGCTCTGTGAATAACTAGCATCTAAGCAAGGTCAATTAGGGAACATCGGTATAACATGGTTAGGCTTGTGAAGGCCCCAGGGCCATTACCCTAGTAACCTCCTTTGAATCTATGAGGGAATTAGGAAGCTCGTATATTTCAAGCATTCTGTAAACATGCTTTGCCTCCTGCATCTCCACCATTGGCTTTGTATATATTAACACTGAAGTTGTTGCACCTTGGATTTGGGTAACTAACTACAAGATACTACAACCTTTGACTTGGCATTTATCCTGCCTCATTCATTTGTATTTCTGCACTTTGATGATCACAGTTATGATCCTTGGGAATACAGTGGATGCCCCACTTTACTGGTTCTGATATAAATTAAAAACTTGTAAATGATAATTTATGCACAGCTGTTGAATCTGCATATCATTTGTGGCTAGACACCTGTATTTCTTCCAGTGGCAGAAGCCATTCTTGTTTTTAACATTTAGAAGAATTTTATGCAGGAACATCACTGAGGTGCCGGGGTAAACCAGGTTGCAAAAATCATTGCTGTATGATTTGAGTAGAACAGAAGTGAAATCGGACTCCTTCAGTACCTTGCAGTTTTTATAATGGCCATTGTTCTTTGTGTTGTGTAGGATTGAAAGACTATTCTGTGCCACTTTCATTTCTGCTCTTTTTTTTTCTTCTGATGATCAATTTTGCTATGGGATGCGAGTACCTCAAACTGAAACACACAATTTGATGTTGTAAATCTTTGTTTATGCATTACAAATAGGACTTCGGTTCCGTCCTGGGAACCGATACGACAGTTTCCAGGCTTGTGCCAGCCAAAAACTCTCAGCTAAGAACTACTCATAATGCCCCTCTCCTAGTTACTCCAGATCTCATTTGTTGCGTTCCTCGTCAGACGTGCTAGCCATCTCTCTCAAAGCTAAGAGGAAAATTGTGATTTTTTTTTAAGATAGTTTCTTATTTTTTAGTTTAGCCTTTTCTCACTGTAGTCTATAACCTACTTCTATTCCATGATGTACCACCTAATCAGAGCGACTTAGCAGCCTTAGAAATAGAAAAGCTGCTAAGAGTCATCCAACCAGTCCCAACAGACAGGATTCGGGTTTTAGTTGAGGTTCTTTTTAGTGCCAAAAAAGACAGGGGACTGGAGACCAATCTTGGATCTCAGCCTATTGAACAAATTTGTCAAACCTCAAAAATTCCACATGGTCACGGTACAGTCCATTCTCCCCTTCCTAGGGAGGGACAACTGGGTGTGCTCTATAGACCGCCAGGACATGTGCTCCCGGGGGTTTCCCTGCTTTTTGCTGAGAGCCAGTCATTACCAGTTCAGGGCACTGCCATTCGGTCTCTCGACAACCCCCACCCCCCAGTGTTCACCAAATGTATGGCAGTTGTGGTAGCTCATCTTCGACTACAAGGATTCCAGGTGTTTCTGTATCTAGACGATTGGCTCCTTACCACTCTGACCAGGAATCTCCTAGTCCGCAGCCTCTCTTACACTCAAAGTCTCGCTCTCCGTTTGGGGATTACAATCAACAAGGACAAATCTCAAATGTCCCCAACGAAGACACTGGAATTTATTGGAACTGTCTTCGACACAACATTCTGTCAAGCCTTTCTCCCCCCTCTCATGCTTTCAAAAATAAGATACCAAATCCAAGACCTTCTTCCTCAGACCTATGTACCAGCACACCTTGTAATGCTACTCTTAAGCTCCATGGCAGCTGCCCTTATGTTAGTACCACTGGCGAGACTGCACATGAGAATCCTGCAGTGGCTGCTTTCTGCACAATGGTCTTTTCTAACTCACCCACTCGACCACATGATACGTCTTACAAACTGTTGCAAGGAAGAAATGCTATGTTGGATGAGCCACAAACAAATCTTTGGTGTCGACCATTCTGTCTTCTCCAGCCCATGGCCACGGTGACCACAGACGCTTCCCTGTTGGGGGGGGGGGGGCATTTCCAGGGAAAGACTGTCCAAGGCACCTGGTCCTCCATGGAGGCCAGTTTGCACATAAATGTCCTGGTACTGAGGACAGTTCTCTTAGCATTGCAAGCGTTCCATGCATCCCTACCTTCTGGGACCATTGCAATTCAGTCAGACATGTCAGTCGTTTGGTATATCAACAAGCAAGGTGGAACCAGGTCCTACCCCATGTGTCAAGAAGCCATGAGAATTTGGCACTGGGTGATAGCTTGCAACCGCTTTCTTATAGCAGTACACATTCCAGGGAGTTCTAACCTTATTGTAGACAATCTGAACAGGAACATCCTGATGCGTCACAACTGGTCCCTCAACCCTGTAACAGCAGATTGGATCCTCCGACGCTAGGGCAAGCCTTGCTGCGATCTGTTTGCTTCCCCCCTAAACAACAAATGCAGAAGCTACTTTGCCCTAATTCCCTAACCACCGAGGGATGCTCTAATATACGATTGGCCCCTGGGTCTTCTGTATGCCTTTCCCCCCATTTCCCCTCATTCCATAATTTCTCCAGAAAGCTCAGAGGTTGAGAAGCAAAGTGATCCTCATTGCCCCGTATTGGCCCCGTCAAGTCTGGTTCCTGTTTCTGTGGCCTCATCTGATTCACAGCCTTTGGATTCTGGATCATTCCCAAGACCTGTTATTTCATCCTCAGGGACTGATTCATCCGAATCTCCACAGTCTCAAGCTCACAGCTTGGTTCCTCCACTTCCAATGATTGCCGGGCTGCCTGACATCCCATCTCCTGTTCGTGAAATTCTTCTGGCTTCACACAAACCTTCCACCAGGAAAGTTTATTCTAGTAAATGGACTAGGTTTTCTATGTGGACCAAAGATCAGAACATAGATCCTTCTCTATATGTCTATTCAAAAGATCCTACAATACTTGACTACTCCATACATGCAGGAGCCTCAGCATCGACGATCACTGTACATTTAACAGCTATTGCCAATTTTCATAATGGATTTGATAATTCTTCGATTATGTCACACTGCCTATGCAAGACATTTTTGAAAGGAGTATTACACGTTAAACCTCCGGTCAAGCCCCCCTTAGAACCCTGGGACTTGACTTTGGTGCTTCAGTCTCTCACAGGTCCTCCTTTCAAGCCCTTTGATTCATGTGATTTTAAAATTTTTGTCATTGAAAACCTTACTTCTAGTAGCACTTAACCTCAGCGTGAAGAGTATCTGAGCTGCAGGCCTTGAGTGTCAAGAGACCTTACTTGATCTTCCACACGGATAGGGTGCCCCTTTATACTGACCCTTTTTTCTTGCCCAAGGTCATTTCTGGATTTTCCATTAACCCAATCTATTGACCTGCCGGTTTTCTTCCCTCAGCATAATAGAGGGGAGTACCTTTTGCACACCCTTGATGTGCATCAGCAGCTGGGACTAAATCTTTCAGGAAAACAGATCAATTGTTTGTGGCCTTTGCAGGACCCAGATTGTGTAAACCTGTTTCCAAAGTGACTTTATCCTCCTGGCTTAGCAACATCATTACCTTTATCTACCAACAGAATAAGCTATCCTTGCCTCATAAAGGCTCATTCTACCAGATCTTTGGCTACTTTTGTAGCATTTCATTCCAGAGCCTGTATGGATGATATCTGTGCAGCAGCCACTTGGGCAAGACCTCATACCTTTATCTCTCACTACAAATTGGATTTGGCCTCCAGTGGACGAGCATCTTTTGGTTCTATGGTGCTCAGGAATATCATTCCTTAGGGTCACCCAGGACTCTAGTAGCTGGGGACTCTGTCCTATTTGTAATGAATAAACAAAGATTTACAACATCAGATAAAGAAGTTATGTCTTACCATAACGTTCCATCTGTGTTGTAGATCTTTGTTCATTCATTACTTCCTGCCCTCCTTCCTCCTGCCTGGACTCCTGGTGGACTTTAGGAACTCCTGGTTAGGGTATTTGCTCAGAGCCTTCTACTTTTTTTCTATTACTACCTCTATTATGTAGGGGCAGGCAAACTCGATCTGGAGTAACTAGGAGAGAGGCATTATGGGTAGGTCTTAGCGGAGAGTTTTTGGCTGGCGCGAGCTTGGAAACGGCCGTATCGGTTCCAAGGACGGAACCGAAGTCCTATTTGTAATGAATGAACAAAGATCTACAACACAGATGGAACATTATGGTAAGACATAACTTCTTTTTACGACCTTACGTGCAAGACCAGGAGAATCTAACTAATCCTCATGTCAGTTTTTCTGCTGTTCATACACTTTGGATTGCAGAGCTGGTGTGAGTACACATCTAACACAAAAAGCAACAAATTGCATAACCCATCAGAAATGCTCCTGTGGGTTACTAGATCATGATCTAGAAACCCTCCACAGCATTGTCTACCACTGGATAGAGGAGCATCACATCAGTTGTTTCATCTTGGTCACCCGGAATTGCAGGAAGGAGAACATTTGCTCTACCTTGTAATACTGTGAGAGTTGTGCCCCTCAGGATTGGTGGAGGGGTTCACTCACTTGAACCCAGGTTAGTGTCAGTACACTATTTACTATGCATCATCTGTTTTTGAGTTTTTGTTTTCCAGGATTTTACAAATTTCCCATGTGACTAGCAAGGTTTTGAGTTGAGTTTTTTACCATCTTCTGCTTTGGCAAATGTTCAGGATCACCTGTTGTGGAAGAGGGTGTATTGCTTCCCTAGATGAGCAGCTGGAGCTTGTTTTGTAACCGGCCTACACTTTGGGAGGAAGTTTCATGAGTTCCTGAAGGATCTTTGTTAATTGCACTTGAGATACCGCCCGGTCTCAGTAGTGCTTGGTGGCCCACGTTGAGGGAAGGCCACTAGAATGAGGGCCAGAAGGATGAGCCTTGTAGTTAAAGGACTGCTGCAGGGAAATAACTGAAAAAACGTATTTTTGTTTTCTTGTATTCCCACACATTGCAAACCTGTATGCACAAGAAAAAAACAAACTATTCACTACTGATTTTATTCTATTTATAATCTTCAGTGCCCTCCTGGGAGCAGACATCCCGATGAGTGCTTTTTTTTTTTTTTTTTTAAGCTAAATCTTCCCCATAATGCACTCTGAGGACACTGTATACAATGGCGGATCCAGGAATCTGCAAAGGGGGGCACAGACTAGCAGGGTGGGGTGGGAAACTAGGATACTGAGTGTGGAGGATGTGGAAATATCTCCTTATGATGTTCTGACATCACATGTGAAAAGACAGCAACATACATACAGTTGCACATGAGTTTGCTGTGGATGTGGTAGGTGAAGCCTGTTAATTCCAGTGCAGCATACAGCGTATTTACAAATAGTAAAAATTTTTTTTCAATATATGTCTGAAAGAGATGCTTGATTACCCATGTCAGGTCAAAGTCCCATCCACTGGCATATGCATTGTTATAACCTGGAAAGAGTCCCACTGAATGATTTATGTGGAAACAGTGAAGTTCATTTAAGTAAAAGTAACACAGCAATTAAGAAAGTAGATGTTATGAAAAAATGACAAAAAACAAATACTCAGTTTAGTAATTGTATTAATCTTGTAGATAATGTTACTAAAACAGACATTTCCATATAAATACCTTCTGACTAAATACTTACTGAGCTTAACAGTACAGTTGTAGTTTCATTTTGGATTTACCTCTGTGTTAAACCTAAAAGCTTCAGTGTCTTCCCTTTCATCTTTTCAAGATATTCTAATTTACAAGTCAAATAACCACTAATGCGAATAATAGAATGTCCTGTTTTGATTACAATTTCACAAGTAGTAATGTTTTGCAACATATGTTTTAAATACACAGGAAGCTTTGTTAAAATAAGATATATTTCACAGACCCTATAGGCAGTTCAGAAAACCCAGATGTAACAATCCGTTTATAACTGTGTCAGTCATCAGGGACTCGGTTGCCTATATGGATAACAGACTCTTCACTGACCCCCTTACCTCTGTCGTGGTTAGAAAATCCTTTAGCCTTAACCAACATGTCCTTTGTATTATTCCACCAAGGTTTAATGATGTAGTACTGCTTTATTCCTTCCATATTAAGGTGATCATTGAATGTAATGCACAATGCAACATCTCACTAAACACTTAAACATGCTTAAAACACAGGCAAAGTTTCCTCACTAGACATACTAAAAGCCAAGTCCAACACTTTGTTTCACACGGGCTACTCTGGGATGATCCTTATTCATGAACAACCCCGCATTCTAGGGCCTCCTTTACCTAAATAGAACCATTTTAAAGCAAACCCATGTTCTGGAGACTTAAACCTATATTGGAATATCAAACACACCAAACATCATAAACCATAGTACATAAACCAGTGTCTCCATTTCTGGAATAAGCCGTCTTTGTATATAAAGCAGAGAAATTCCATACCAGCCTTTAAAACCTGAATTACTGAATGGAAGACCCCAAACGTTCAACCATGCTATAAGAGGAAGTCTACTTAATACTGGTGGGAGATTAAGAATGTCTCCTTGGAATGATAGCTCTTTCTCTGCAGTTACCATAAACACTGTTCAGACCTGTGCATACTGTTTTCTTATTTACATCTACAGTGTTTACAGATATTTAAATAAAATAGCACAAACACTGATAGGTATTTGCTAAACAAATACAGTCTCAAAATGAAAACAGATATAGCATGAGCAGTAAACTTCTCTGCCCTTGAAACTCATATTCATTGAAAAGGCTTGAAAATCCTCTTTCAAAGAAAATGCATCTGGCCAGTGGAGGATTAAGTTTATAGGCTCCTTGCACACATTTTTAGGGCTTTGCATACAGGTCTACTTTAAATAATCGACCTACACATCGAGGACGAGATGATCGATGTTCTACAACATCAACATTAAAGTAGAACAAATTAAAAAAGAAGATAAAAAAAATCTTCTTGCAAGTTTTTGCAGGGGGGGGCAAGCCCCCCCTCAAAGGAATGGCCACTTGCCTTCTCTCAACAGAAGGGCCAGTTTAAATTCCGGGTGGGTGTGCATCTTCCTTAAAGGGGAATATGCCTCTTCCATGGAGTGAAGAAGCTGTTGTGTTTTTTTGTAGAAGCCTCCTGGCCGGCAGCTGTAAAAAGCAGGAGGGCACTCTTCCCCTGCCTTATGGTTCCGGTTGTTTTCAGCTTCTTACTTTTTTTTTTTTTGTGACTGTTAGCCCTCTTCCTGGCTTCACTTCTCAGTTTCTGAGTTGGATAACTGTGGCTCCTGAAACATTGGACTGTGAGAATCAATTGTCAAGGACCTAATCCTCACAGTTCAATAGTATTTCTGGAGACACACTTGCAAAGCACACATGGGAAGGCCAAAGAACAGAACATAGAAAGTGGAACAGTTGAGAGATGAAGGGTCATAATGGGTGAGTGTTAGCACTCCTGGTAGATCTGCAGTCACTGGTAGAAATGGGAAGATATATTATTTTTTTACTGTACATTTCCTGACGTCTACAGAACAGTGCATTTTTTTTTCTTCTGCCACCGATGTACAACAGCTTTGAAAAGGGAGTGGCGTGCACCTCTGCACCCATGCCTAAATCCGCCACTGGTATATGAGATTACAATGTCCATTGCTGGACTGTCACAACAATCCCACTGATGCTGGATGAAGAACACAGAAGCAGTGCTAATTTTGAGTGCCCTCAATAAAGGTATAGTTTACTGTTTTTGCAGTGTGTCTTACAAATGTGTTTCCTACTGATATCTTACATATTCTGTGAAAAGAACTTTCAGAAGTGTTAGCGCATTGCTGAGATAACATACCTTGATGTTATGCTGATGTTATGCTGAGAGAACCAAGAGGTCATTGTCTCGAGATGAACACTGACAGTAAAACGGATCACTCCACCAAATTAACTTTTGGGCAGTTCTGATCCTCTATCTCTGCTCAAAAGAAGCATTTCGTTCCACCAACATTTCTGTCAAAGTTCTACATGACCTTCTGTTACCCGACCTTTTCCAGAATGAAAAAAAAAATATTGAAATTTGGAGAGAGCGTGCAAAGTTCTGTCAGTGGAGAGTTAGTCAAATCTTTTTTTCTGAAAAAAAAAATCAGTTTGATTACCTGCCATGATGCATTTACTAACATTAGTAAGCTTACATACTCTGAGGGGGGCAAGCAAACCCATGACTTGGACTTGCTGTATCTAATCCTTAAAAAGCAATGGGTCCTTCATTCACAATACGTATGTAAATTTGACGTTGCAGCTTTTTGAATATACTGTCATTTTGTGGGTAGGCATGTAGTTAAATATTTTCATTTTATTTATTATATTTTTATGTCAGCAATGGAGAGAACTGTCTTGATTATTTTATGAAAAAAAATCTTTCTTTGTTTAGGTTGAGTGCCCATATTTGTAGAAGGCTGGATTTGTTTTGTGTTTCAGGTAGCTTTGGTATTAGCTGCTGTATGTGTAGGGTTGGGTTGGGTTGTATATCTTGTTTATAAGGCTTTTAGTAGTAATAGTTTTATTAGTTAGAGGGATGTTTACATGAAGGATAGCTAAGATGTCTGTGCGTGTATTGTCACTAGTCTGGATTCTTTAAGAGACATAGTGGTTCGTTGAAAGTTGTAGTTGTGTTTTTTATGATTAAGTAGTTTATAGACTATAAAACTAGTGGAAATATTTTTTCTTGCTGTTGCTTTGTCTGTCATGTAATTCATTCTGTTAAAAAATCAGTTTTATGTCACACTTTCTTTCATTTTCTCTGCGGTTAACATCTGACAGTGATTCCTTGATCAGAATAAACCATCTGAAGAAGTACAACAGCAGAGAAGGAAGTAAAGAACTAGGGCTCAATAAGTTGTTGATGGACTCTATTAAAAGTACAAATGTTCTCACGCACACTTTGTGTCAGCACAGACAACTCCAGTAAATCAAGATGTTAACTTAATGCTGGTATTGTGGACATCTGAACATTTTACTTTAACCCTGTAAGGGGATATCTCTGGAGTTCCAACAAGGTAATAGCGAAAGGGGGGACAATGTTACCAAAGATCTGCAACTTCAGCTGTCTGGTTCATCAAGTCCTTTTCTGTCCTCATATTTACGTTGGGTCACAGACACCAGTAATATATTAGATAAAGTATTTACCAGCATTAAAGAGGCATTTTGTCTGTTTAATGCTAGTAAAGTACGTCTTGTATAGAAAATAATTGAAATAATTGAATTAACTGAAATTACAATTCAGAATGAGTCATATAAATGAAAGTATTCTATGACTTGACTGCACATCACTTCTGAATGGCAAATCATGGAAGCAAAAGTGGTAGGACTTGAATTTCAGGACCAGTCAGTCATTGTAGCAACATTATTGTGTTATTAGAAACCAAGTTTACTGTCAACTGGCTTTAAAATAGGGGACACTGAGAAGAAATGCTCAGGTTCTAGAGAAGAGAAAGCAGGCTTAGAGTGGAGAGTTGCAGAATACTATAGCAATAACCCATGCCTAGGTGTGGATAATGCTGGATTTACCCACGTTTGGTGTGGTTTGGTCACGAGGGCGAAGCCCCAGTGGCCAGACAAAGCCAACCGTGGGTAAATCCAGCATTACCCACACCCAGAAGTGGGTTATTGCTATTATACAATGACATTATTTAAGAAAAAAAAATTACTTTTCTTAAATAATGGCATTGTATAATGCCTCCTTGCTGCCCTTCTGCAGCTGTCTGGTATTCTGCGGCAGTTCTGATGTACTGCGCATGCCTAGGCAGTACATCAGAGCTGTGGGCAAAAGCAATGGAGAAAACAAGATCTCCGTTGCTTTTTAAAAACTGAGACAGCTTTAAAAAAAGCAAAGGAGAATATCCGTTGCTTTTTGTCTGGCTATGTTAAACCCATTTAACATAGCGAGACAGCTTAGAAAAAAGCAACGGAGAAAGCAAGATCTCCGTTGCTTTTTAAAAACTGTTTCGCTATGTTAAAGGAGTTTAACATAGCGAGACAAGCAACGGAGACTCTTCGTTGCTTTTTTAAAGCTGTCTCGCTATGTTAAACTACATAGCGAGACAGTGTGAAGCAACGCAGATCTTGCGTTCTCCGTTGCTGTAAAAAAAAAAAAAGAGTTCTAGTAATGGAAAAAGTCTGGGCGACCGGTCCTTTTTCCATTACTATAACTCTGATTTACAACATTCACGCTGACCAATCAGCGTGCACGTTTTTGAATATTTAATGGGGGGTCGTTGTATAATAATATGTAACAAACAGCTCCTGTAAAAGAAGTGATTGCTGGGTTACAGAGTTGGACGAAGGTGGTCTGAAAACCTGTGCTGATGAAGATGGTGTGATGAGAATCAGAACAAGTGACAGCGTTGACAGATTTGAAAGCGTGGACAGCATTTTACCTTTGGGGTTTAAAGTACAGGACATTTGAGCATCAATGCACTTAGGAACAGAAGAATTTTGGGAAGTTTCATTTGAAATAGTGGGGAGTGGCCCATTTACACTATGGAATGGGTGTATTTTTCAGAACTTGAGAATAAATTTATTGAAGAAAATGTGCATTTCAGAACTTGTGATTTAAAGACTTTTCTGTCTGTAATAAGGAGTACATGATTAAAAAATATATGATAAAATAAATGTTTGGATATGGGGGGTATAGGTGACAGTGAATATGCATAAGGGAAGTAATAAAAAATGTAAATATGACTGGAGCGATGCTAAAACATATGACGTGAAAAGGGAAAACATTTTTTTTTTGTTTTAGGAATGACATATGATGGTATGGGCACATTTTATAAACCGGACACCTGGTGGAGTGCTTGTAGAGAAAAATTCAAGAAAATACTTTTGCTTCAGTCCTTTTCCTACCAAAGAATATGAGCGTATATAATGAAGTCATAAAAAATATATGAAAGAAATAGAACAAAATGGTGACAGAATAAGAAAAATAGAGTGCAGCATGAAAAACAAATATAGAAAAAGTTAAAAATCTGTTCAGACAAAGATTATTTTAAAAGAAGAAAATGTTCTATCAGAGAAATGGCAGACATAATTAAAAAAGGGAAGAATCAGCACTAGGAATAGATGGGTTACATTATGAATATTATAAATTTATTTATTATTTGACATTTGTTGACCGGGATAGTCTGTCTGAGCTTGCGCCCTTTTTCAGCGTAGGCCAGAGGAGAAAAGCTCCACAATCTAAAGTATGCAATTAAAAAATTCCGCAGTACTTGTTAAAGCAGACCACAGGGGTCTGACATCTTGAAGTAATTCTGATTGTTTAGTCTGCCTCTAGGTATCCCAAAATGCAGTGCTCATCTGTAAAACAAAACAAAAAATTTCATCACGCCAGCCTCTCTCTTCCTAAAGCTTCTGTCACTTCATTGATTTTGCATGCGTACACTGCTGTCTTTCAAAGTAACATTTCATGCCGTTCAATGACTGCTTAAAAAACAAACAGTGCAAATGCCATAGAACAGACTTTCAATGTGCTTTTTACTGCTGCTGCTTTTTAGAATGGCTAAACTGCCTTTTTTGAATCCTGAATTGCAACACTTTGACTTATCTCCCATCCACCTTCACACCTAACTTCTCTGTCAAAGTGTTAATGGTAATTTGAGCTGTTACCTGCTGTGAGTGACAGCTCACAGCAGGAAACTTGACTCGTATACTGTTTTCTTTTAATAACATTTACTTTCTGTATGGGTAAGGGGAGGACCAGGGAGCTGTGACGTCACAGCATGGGTGGGTTTTTAGGACTGTTGTGGTGATGTCCGTATGGGGAGGGAATTAGGCAGAAAACTGTCAGTATTCAGTGGCCTTGATGATGTCAGTGAATTGGAGACTGCAGCAAGCTTTTCCGGGGTAGGACAAATGTTTTTTTGAAAGTGAAACCACCGCAGTACAGTAAGGTAATGTTCTAGTGGAGAGAGACAGTCAATTTAAAATATTTTAAATGCTGTATTGTTGTTTGGGACAGTAAATACTGAGAAAAAGGACAGAGATGTTGAACATTTTAATAACAGAATCCCATTGTTCTTTAAGCAAGTAATACATTCTCAATGTAGGCTATGCATGTAAAAAGTAGATAACATACAAGCAATAGTCTCAGTACAGGTTGTGTTGGTGAGAAGAAGATAACAAACAAGTAGTAAATTCTTGGTATAGGTTATGCAAACAAACGTATAATAAATACAATAAATACAAAACAAATATATAATAAATACAAAACAAATATCTGTGTATAAGATTAGGAATAAGGTAGATGACCATTGCTGTACAAGTCAGGGAATTCAGGAAATGAGACATTTCAAATAGGTGGAGCGTATACAAGTCTGGAAACGTACAGAGAGAGTGAAAGAAGAGGGTGGGGTAGAAGGAAGAAAGGTGGTAGTATCAGAATAATAGGGGGCAAGAATATGGACGGGTGTGAAGAGCAGTAGTTGTATGTCATAGTTAAATGTGGGAAGTTAGAAAGGATAGCAAAATAGTGGGAGAAGAGGTTGGAAGGAAGGTGAGGGGGGAGAAGCATAATGTAGGAAAGAGCCAAGATTTCAAGTGGGGGTGATTTGTGGTGACACCTCCAGGTGCTGTTTAGGTAATTTCTGAGAGTTGTCTTGAAGGCCAACATATGGGCATTATTTCTGAGAGCCATGGGAAGCTTGTTCCATGGTAGAGCTGGATGGTAACTATAGAGGTTTTGTCCTAAAGATTTTTTAGGTTTATGAATCTGTTGAAGGAGTTGATCAGAGCTTCTGAGGGAGTGAGGTGGGTTATAGAGGGAGACGAGAGGAAAGACTAGGGCAGGAGGAGGGCATGTTTATGATGGTGTGGATAATGAGAAGTTGAATATATAAGAGTTTAAGAAATTCTAACCAGCTGAGTTTACAGAATGCTAGACAATGGTGTGATTTTTAGTGGTAAGTTGGCTGCAAATCTGGCCACTTTGTTGTATTTGAATTGTCGAGAGGACTGTAAGTTAGTAAGGATTTGAGAAGTAGTAGAAGAGAAGAAAAGCCTGGGTGAGTGAGATTCTGGATTTGGGGGTAAGGATTTTTTGTTCCTAGATATTAGGCTAAGTTTTGGTGAGTTTTCTTTATACTGTGGTGTACATGGAGGTATTATTTAAGTTGGTCGTCAATAGTTACTCCTAGAAGCTTAGTGTGAGGTTCTGATGAGATGATAGTGTTGTTAAGGGAAGAGGTGGTGAAAGAGGATTTAAGGTGGTGGAGAGATTTAGGTAAGAATAGGAGGATTTTTTTCTTTTTAGAGTTTAGAATGAGTTGATTGTTAGTAAGCCAAGTTTCGGTGAGGTTGAAGGAGGTTTGAGTTAAGGGGGAGCAGGTCAGAGGGGTTGTTTGCAATGATGGTGATAGTGGAGTAATCGGCAAAAACAAAAAAATTATAAATTAATCTTCTGTAACATTAAATGAATTGATAGATAAAGGAATGTTACTTCACCACAAATCCTTTCACATAAGTTTATGTGGATTATAAAACCTTTATGAAAATGATACAAAAAAGGATGCACAAGGTTTTGGATGAAGTTATAGGAGAAGCAGTTTTCAGAATTGAAGGGACAGAAGTGAAGGAAATGTCAATAGCAAAGGAAGTAATGATGATTTTGAAAGAAAATAGGGAAGTAAGCTATTGATATGACAAAGGCACTTGATAAGGTTAGTCATGAAGTGATATAGAATAGTCTAGAGACATGGGATAGGAAAAAAATTGTTATAAAAATGCTATGAAATGTCATGGGTGAAAGGCTATGGTAAAGGGATGGATGGGAGAAGGAAAAAAACTTGAGGAAAGGAGTTTAAACAAGGATGTCCATTAAGTATGTGTCATTGTACTGGTAATGAACGCAGTAATTCAAACATGTATGTGTGGAATGAAAGAAAATTGGAGATGGGGGGTTATATTACCAATTTGCTATAATGAAGATGAATAATTGTGGTTAAAAATAGGACATATATAGTTAATAACCTTTTGAGATGGGTGTTTTAGTACAATTATATTTGCTTAAGGGTACGTTTGTATTTTAATTGTTTTTTTTTTTTTTTTTAATTGAATAAGAGTTACTTATTCTTACTATTGGAGGTTCATTGTATATAAATGGGTTGTAAAAAAATAGTTCATTCTGATGGTCTGTGGTGGACGAAAGTGAAAAATTGAAGTTTTTATGCTAAATTATTTGTCTCCATATATATGCGCTAGCCTTGGTGGATTTTGTGATTTTTTTTTTTTAGTGGTGGTTATCTACCTATTTGTATTGGGGCATTTTGTTGGTTATTGAAATGCTCTTGTTGTCCCAACGATGGCTTGCTCAGATGGAGATTCTTTGGATAGTTACGATGGCCAGTTTGGTTTGGACTGTCAATAAGATGCAAAAGATGCTCAAGGTATCCTTTTGGGATGTACCTTACCAGACACCTGCAGCAACTGGAAAGACCCCAAAAGTACCTCACCAAGAGGATTAAAGGGCTCAAACAGATGCCATATGCTGCCCGGTTAAAGAAACTCCAGCTCTACTCAGTGGCATACCGCCTGTTCAGAGGCGATCTGTGCCTGATGTATAAAGCCATGTCCAACCCGGAATTAATGGACATACTGCACCTCAGAAAATCCAAATCCCATCGAGCTACGCGCTCGAGAGACTTGAACCTCAGCACTCAAATAGATAGGACATGCTGGAGGGACAGATTCATAACCCAGAGGCTCCCTTCACTCTGGAATAAAATCCCAGTCCAGGTTAGGCAGAGTCCCTCATTGACTCTCTTCAAGAGGAATCTTGATGAGTGGATGGGAGATCATAGGTTTACCCCGGGTGTCACTTCTGTGTCACTGTTAGACAGAGGCACAGTATACTAACCTCGAAAAAGGGCATAGCAAAATAAATTCAAAATGGGTGGCGAAAGCCAAACACATTCTGGCTAGGCTTATAAATGCCCTAGGGCAGATAGCCTAGTATGAACCTATGAACCTAACCTAAAAACAGTTTCTGAGATTCAGCTAAAATTAACTCTGAGTTTGGATGACAATGACCAGAATACAGTAATTGAAAACTGCTGTTGTATGAACTCCAATGATAATGGTGAGATTTCCAATGGCCATATTTTTAAAGACATTGCTAGCATCCTTAATGTGAGTTACGACCCTTTCGCTATTACAAGGTCCTTGACTGAAGAAGCGAATGTTAAAACTGAAGTCATAAATGTCCTAGCTGTCTTGGAGAAAAATCTTAAATACCAGGTATTGGTTATTGAAAATTGGTATTTTGATAAATGTTTGGAACTAGAAATAGTTCCAAAAGGTTTACACCTTTTTAAGTGTCTGGCATAACTTATAAGGATACCTTTTTAATACTTTGGTTCACTTTTTAATAACAGTATTGAGCTAATTAAAATGCTAATTGAACGTAATAAGAAAATGATAGCAGAAGTCCATCAGGAGGTTCTTAAGGCAGACTACTTGTTGCAGCACCTCCTATCCAAAGTGGCGGTTTGGAGAACTGATTTGTAATAATATTCTTCAGATGGTTAAGCGTTTTGAAAAGATTGTATTTAACATTAAAATTAAACTAATTAGGGACATTGAAGAATATAATAATCAAAATGCTTATTACAGTTCGTCTCTAAGGTAGAATCTCCTTGTGTTCTGACTGAGAGTGGTTCTCAGACAATCTGGAAATATAGAGCTGATAAGTATATTTTTGGCACTTTAACTGTTCAGAGTTCTGTAATGTCTGTATTTTTGCTTGACTGAATTATTTTAGATTTGCTTGGAAAATTTTGTTTTCTGATCTGTTCTGAAATTTTTTTTTCTCCTGCCCCATTGCTGTTGTGTTCTTAAAGTTGGTGGCTTTTGCATTGCAGTTGCCTGCCCCTACTGTAAATTTGATCTGGGACACTCCTCCCAGTCCCATCTCTTTTTAGCTCATTCTACCTAATACAGAGATCATTTGGGAAGGCCAAACCCCTTAGTCTCTTAACCTTTAATTATCTTCTGTTCCTGCTCTCTCCCTTTTTACTTTATAAATAAAAAACACTTTTCAGCTGCTTTTATTTTTTTAATTTGTGTTTCTTCCTACTACTCTCTTACTTCACCTTGCTTTACATTTTCCTGCTACTTGTCTGTTCTCTAAAGTGTTTAACTGCATCTTTTCTGTTGCATTTATTACTGCTTGTTTATAACCGGTCTAAATTGTTAAGTGTAAGCTCTCTTAGTTTTTGGTTTAAGCACTTGGGCTTTAGGCCCATCCATTAGCTCTCCCTGGCCTTTCTCCCTCAGATTCTGACAAGTATGGATGTACAGTTTCCTACAATTTCTCCTGCCAGTCTAGTAGGTATGGGCATCCTGAAACAGTGTAGCGACTGCCTCATGTACACGGACAACTATGTAGTACTACCACTTACGAACACAATTTGTAAGAAAGGCAGTTACATTAGGAACCTAGATTCCAAGCTCTCTCCCTCTCAAGCCAGTATATCTGGCACTGAAAAGGTTGTCAACACAATCACTACACCTCATACAGCACCCACACCTACACACATATGTGGCGGTCCTCCACATAAACATTCCCAAGCAAAGGAGACCTCCGCAGCAAAAACACATTCGATCTCCACAGTCCTCCACACCACATACCACGCTTAGTCCAGTTGTGCCTTACAGCCACTAAGATTTTACCATAAACCTAACATGTTAGTCATAGGAGACTCCATTGTGAGAGACACAAGTCAAAGTCCAAAAACAAAATATGAATAACCTCACCGAAGGTATAGCTGCTGAGCACAAAAACGCATCAAATGAAAAAGGATAGCAGCAACCACCACTAGGATTCATTATTTATAAAACTTAGCAGCAAAATATACAAGATGAGTGCTTTCGGGCTGTGCCCTTCATCAGATAAAAAGCATCCTCAGAACACTTATTTTAAAATGAATGACAGCCAATCAAATCTTAATACTGAACCCAGTGTTTTTTTGAGAGCAGGTTTTAAAGGCACAACCTCATTGAGTCCAGGGTGTCTATGGGCTGTCAATTCCACCATCCATTTGGCTTCCTCTAATTCTGTATTTACTATATCACCTCCCCGTGCCCTTTTCTCTTGTTCCATATGACCATAAATTTAAACTGGTATCCCTCATTACTAAAAATGTGCCCAAACAAGGCATTGTGTTCATTCTGTGTCCTTATAGCCAATAAATGGATCAAGATCCTAGTCTTGAATTTACAATTCATTTTGCCCACATAATAACATGTGCACGCTTGACATGCGGCAAGATAAACCATGTTTGTCATGTTGCAATTAGCTTTTGCCCCAAAATGATATACCCTATCAGTGACTGGATGTTTGAAGCTGGAGTTCTTGTTTATACTACTACAAGCTTTGCATGTCCCACATCGCCTAGTTCCACGCTGACCATTACCTGCTGTGATTCTCTCATCCCTTTATGACTTAGTATGTCCTTCAGCCTAATTTTGGGTTCTGGAGAAACAAGAATTTGATCTCCCAATACATTCCTAAGTTTCTCATCTATTAACAGTATTTTCCAGTTTTGCCTGACAGTATCGCAGACCCCATGCATATTATTACTGTACGTAAACATGAGTCAGTGCATCATTGTTGTCCATTCTACTGGTGGTACATGCCTCATTACCCCCACTCTGTTGTAACCAAGGTTGCAACGTGCCCCCCCCCCCAAAAGTCTCTCTGGCGTTGTTCCTTTTTCCTGCTATTGTATCCCCTCTCCTCAAAATGCCCTATCATTTTATCCACCTCTTCCTCATAATCATCATCTTCAGTGCAAAACCTGGAGATTCTTCCCCTTTGCCCTGTAGCAACATTATCAAATGTGATCCTTGGATGCATACTATCTTGTGTCAAAATGTTATTTTTCTAGCTGTCTTTCCTATGAAGTGCGGTTTTAAACCCCATCTTATCCTACATAAGTCTAGCATCTAAAAAAAAAAATCTATCGTGGTTTCTGAGCAGAGAACCTAAGGAAGGTAGTGGTCGATTCCAAGTAAGTTGCAAACCTCAACAATTCACTTATTTCCTCTCCGCAAAGCAGGAAAATGTTATTCACAAAGCTTGCCTCTCCATACATTCTGTATCCCTAGGATGTATTGCCTTTCCCAGCAGGACATTACCAAATTTGCATATGTGTTCGCACAGGGGGTGCCAATGGCTATCCCCTGTATCTGCCTATGTAAATTTCCTACACATGCAAAAACATTCTATTCTAATACTAAAGCCAGGATTAATTCCATCTTAGTGGCTTCTGCTAAATGTAATTCAATCAACAGATTTGTGACTGCCTGCACTCCATGTCCATTGTTAATCACTGTAAATAAATTCTAGATGTCAAGCGTCACCATGAGATAATTCGTTCTTGTATCTGTTGCTATATAATCCTTTAAAGAAGTTAAAAAGTGCCCTGTGTCCTTTAACACCTCCTCTATTGATGCCATCCAAGGTCTCATTGTGTATTCCAGCCATATCCAAAATATTTTCTGTGGCGCATCCCCTCCCCGATACTATCGGTCTGAGAGGAGGGTTATATAGATAAGTAAGGCCTTGAACACTGGGGTTATTGGGTTCTCTACCGAAAGGAAGTCCATCAATTCTTTATCTGTTAGGCCCTCCGTCTGCTTCAGTTGATCTCTAATCTCTCTAACAAACTTGTTCAGACTAATGGGGGATATGTGGACAAAGGTGGTTATATCCGATAGTAATCCTAGTAGCTTGTCATGGTATTCTTTCTTACCCATGACCACTACTGCCCCTCCCTTGTCTGCGTGTTTAATCACTATCTGTGAATTGTGCTGTAGTTCCTTCATTGCCATTCTCTGTCCTGTGGTCAAATTATAAAAACTCCTGCTATTGGCACACTGTAAATAAGACTGTATTTCTTGTTCACATACCTTAACAAAAGTCTGCATAGTGGAATTAAATGCTGGGACAAAAACACTCTTGTTGCCTCAACCTGTGTACCCATGATTGGTTGCCATTACCGAACATCTCCCTTAACATAACATTTCTTCCAAACAACAAGATATCCGTGATAACATCACTAAAATTGCTTTCTTGACTAGGGATGAATGTTAATCCCTTGTTTAATATATACATTTCATCATCTGAAAGAGTATATTGAGACAAATTTAAAAACAATGCCATCACCAGTCAATGTGATATCCTCCTCCTCCTTTATTTCCCTGTTTTCGCCATGCGAGCGCTTCCATTTGCCTTTCTTTTTTACCGGAGCCAGTAGCTGGGCAGAAAAACACCCATTGTTTTTGTCACTAAGCGGAGCCTTAGGTGTAGCCCTCAAGTCCATAGCGGAATTGCTGACACTACCATTGGAGTCAACAAAGGTTCTGTAACATTCGCCATATTCAAACCTTCTCCCAAAGTCTCCTGGATCTCTTTGACCACATCATTACTTTGTTGTGCTTCCACTCTGTTCCTCTGAGCACTGTTGTTACCCTCCTGTGCCTCGCACTCGGCAGACTCTACTGCTCTCCTCATTGATTGGCTCCCCCATCGGCATCTTATGATCTCTCTCTTTGGTCTGCTCCTTAGATGCATTGTGATAGTCAAGTCCCACCCTCCGTTGAGGCACGGTCTTCCCTGTAGCTTCTGAAACATCAATAGTCTGTGCATTTGCATTCACGTTCTCCCTAGGCCAGACAAAAATCTGGCCAGTCATAAAGTCACTATAATCTCGCTGCAGTTTTTTTACCTTGATCTGCTACAGCTTCTGGACAGCGGTGGAAAAGATGCAGTATGCAACATCCAAATGAGTAACGAACCTTTCCTCTGTAAACTCTGCCTCCAGCAGCAAATTAATATCAATACAGGGTTTTCTTTTATGTGCCTTCTATTGGAATATTTTGCTCCAGAGGAGAAGCAACTGGGTCAAGAAGTTGAACTGTTGCAACGGAGGCTGGAGGCGGAGTCTGATTTTTTTGCATACAGATGAGAAAATTGGGAAATTGGTGGGGGAACTACCTAACTTTGGATTTAGAAGGAATAAAAACCTCAAGGATATTCTGAGTCACAAAGGTAAGGTAGAGGGACATCGGTCAATAAATAAGAGGAGCTAAACCCTGTGGGAACTGTAAAGCATGTGGGTATATCAGTAAGGAGGCAGAGTTTATACACCCAGTTACAGGCAAATGTTATCATTTTGGTGCTAAGGAAAACTGTAGAACTAGTAATATAGTTTACTTGGCAACTTGTCAGGCATGTACATGCTATTATGTGGGGAAAACAAACTGTTTAAGACAAGGATTTTTAATCATTTATCAGCCATTAGGGTTAAGAACGGGCATAATGCCTTATACAGACACGTATCTCAGAATGCGGGAGATCATTTTAAGTTTATGGCAATACGGAACATTTATAAGGGTGTCAGAGGAGTTGACATTATTAATGATACTGAGTATGAGGAAACAAAGTGGATAATAGAGCTGATGGCTCATGTTTATCCAGGATTAAGTGATGTCATTCTGATGAAGCCCACCCTCAAAAAAACGTCGGGTACAATATTGAGTTGTGATTGGTCCTCAGTTTAAATATATTGAATGGATGGGGAAGGGTATTTTATCTGATGAAGGGCAGAGCCCAAAAGCGCTCATCGTTTTGTTGAAAGTTCTTGCTGAATTTTATTGTTTTATTGCATTATTTTATAATAAACGGTGATACTCGGTGGTGGTCGTTGCTGCTCTCTCCTTTTCGTTTGGTTAAAACAGAGTGGGGGTAATGAGGCATGCATCACCAGTAGAATGGACAGCAATGATACACTAAGACTCGTGTTTATGTACAGTAATATTCATAGGGTCTGCGATATTGTCAGGCGAAACTGGAAAATCTGTTAACAGATGAGAAATTGGGAGATCAGCCTAATTTTGGGTTCAAGAGAAACGAGAATTTGAAGGACATCCTAAGTCATAAAGGGATGAGAGAATCCCAGCAGGTAATGGTCAGTGTGGGAACTAGGCTATGTGGGACATGCAAAGCTTGTAGTAGTATAAACAAGAACTCCAGCTTCACACATCCGGTCACTGGTAGGGTATATCATTTTTGGGGAAAAAGCCAATTGCAACATGACAAACATGGTTTATTTTTCCACATGTCAATCATGCACATGTTGTGTGCAAGACGTATTGTAAATTCAAGACTAGGATTTGAACCATTTATCGGCTATAAGGACACAGAATGAATGCAATGCCTTGTTTGGGCACATTTTTAGTAATGAGGGACAACAGTTTAAATTTATGGCCATATAGAACATGAGAAAAGGGCACAGGGGAGATGATATATGTAATACAGAATTAGAGGAAGGCAAATGGATAGTGGAATTGACAGCACATAGACACCCTGGACTCAGTGAGGTTGTCCCTTTAAAACCTGCTCTCAAAAAATGGCGGGTTCAGTATTAAGATTTGATTGGTTGTCATTCATTTTAAAATAAGTGTTCTGATGATGCTTTTTATCTGATGAGGGGCACATCCCGAAAGCGCTCATCTTGTATATTTTGCTGCTATGTTTTATTGTTTTTACTGTTGATGAAATACTGAATCCTAGTGGTGGTTGCTGCTATCTTTTTTCATTTGAATTGTGAGACACACACACATGTGCCTTTTGCCAGGTTGGATAAGGAGAAAGTCACTGTTAGTTGTCTGTCAGGTGCCATAATCTGCCACATCACATACGCACTCAAGTGTCTCAACAACAGGTACTGTTATGACTTCGCCATAGTCCATGTTGGTGTGAGTGACTTGAGGCATATCTCTCTGGACTATATGAAGAGAGACATGATTGAGCTCGCTGATTGTGTCCAAGGCAGGTATGTCCCTAGCCTTAAGCAGCATTCTGCCGTCACCCAGAATGAGGCATAAATACAAACAGAAAATGATTGACTTTAAAATTGAATGAGTTTCTGGTGTCATTCTGTGGGGGGGGGGGTCTAGTACCTGACAGCCTAGGAAGATGTGATTGACAGACCACAATGTTTTGCCAGAGATGGCCTACATCTCTCACCTTGGCTTCTGGCAAAGGCTCTTGCCTCCCCTATAATGCCTTTTTAGGAAAAGTGGTGAGGTTAAAACTACCAGCATAAAGATTTCAAAAAAACAAATTAAATGTCATGTTGCTAAACGCAAGGAGTCTAAACATGAAACTCCACTCATTGCAAGCATTCCTAACCCTGGCATCTTTGCAGTCACAGAAACCTGGTTTAAAGCTGGGAAGAGCATCCCTGCCTTACCTGGTTACTCATCCTGTCATACATTCAGACCCCAAACTGTGGGCAGTAAAGCCAAAGGAGGTGGGGTTTCAATATACGTTAAAGACATACACATATCCAAGCTGGTCAAACAGTATGATGCACAGGAGACACTCCAGGTGCAGTTAACCATTGATAAGACCTCTATTCAAATCATAGCTAGCTTCCAGGCCCCCAAATCTGACTCAAGATGCCCAATCCACCTATTTGGACCTATTTGAATTTAAGATTCAACCTTTTACCCTGATCCTGGGTGACTAACTTCGCAAATATAGATTGGAAGAACTACTCATGCCAGAACATAAATGCCCACAGATTCCTTGATTTTGTCAATGCAAATGCCTTGGAACAGTGAGTTGATACCTCCACAAGAGGTGATAATATCTTGGACTTGGTATTGACCAACATGAGGTAACCACTGCAGCAACCCTATAGTGTCATCCTCCTTGGTAAGATCCGACCACAAAGTGGTCACATTAGAAGTCACCATCTCCCTCAACCTCCCTCTAGCTAGGATCAGACATAAAAACTTCTCCAAAGCTGATTACAGCCTCCTGATGGATGGTATAAGCAGCTTCACAGCCCCCTCCCCTTCTGTAGAAACTGGTACAAATATCCAAAGCTAAACCAAAGCGCTATATGAGCATTTATATAGATGCATGGAATAAGGAATACCCGACAGGACTAAATCATCCTCTGCAAGGAAGACTTAAACCTGTCTGGTGGATGTCTGCAATAAATGAACTCTTTAACAAAAGGAAAAAATTGCTGTCCAAGACCAAGAAGGAGCAGGTGCCCAACTGGAAGCAATGTCTCCTTAGTCTGTACAAGCAAATAAGAGCACTAGTGAAATCCTCCAAAGCAAACTTTGAGTCCAAATTGGTCACATCTGCTAGAGACAGTCATAAGGCCTTCTTCACATATGTCCGCAACCTCAAAGAAAGCACCCAGACCTGTTCAGAACTGGTGGTCAAGGACATCACATATACAAATGCCATAGATATAGTAAAATTGCTGGCTAACAGATTTATTGAAAACTTTACCTCTCTGTCCCCCCCATCAGTAAAACAGGACATCCCCAGTACCTGCTCCCTTCCCCTTATATCTAGGGAACAGGTCATCATTCCTGTTTCAAAAGCATAAAGTACAGCCATCATGGGACCTGATAACATCACAGGCTGTATCTTACCTGAACTCGGGCAGAAACGTACAACACCATTAGGCACCCTATTCAACCAAAGCCGGAGTACTGGCTTCGTCCCAGCAGAGTGGAGGGCAGCCACTGCCATCCCTTAACACAAAGGTGGAATGTCCACCAATTCGGGAAATTATAGACCCATCAGCCTAACTAGTCTCATCTGCAAGGCAATGGAATTGGATTATCATGGACCTCGTTCACAAGGACATTGGCAACCTCCAAACACTTGATCCCTTACAGATGTTCTAGACGTTGCTAGTTGTCGGTTTTGTGCTAGATTTAACCAATGCACTATTAAGCGTCGGTACGATTTTGCATTAAGCTATTTTGGGAGAAGATTTAATTATACAATGCCGTCGGATAGTCACCTGGAGTTCATTAAAAAACGCAAAGAAAAAGAAAAGACAGGCAACCGAGGTCCAAAACCGACGACAAAGCTTCTCCTAAGCAAGTCGCTGGTTCTCAGTGAGGCGCTTTCGCAGCCTCTGATGCCCGCTACTTTAGAGTGCAGGCCGCTACCGACTCTCACGTGGAGTCAGCCAGGCTCCCTCAGATGGGTCTGGAGCCACTGAGCAGGCATCGGCTTCTGAGGGTGTATTCAGACCTAAACAATTATATATTAAACCGACTTCAAAGACAGACTAAAACACCTTTAAAGGCAAAGAAACAAGTTCACCAGCCACAAGGACAGGCCTCCATGCCCAAAAAAGATGCTCAAAATGGCCAAAGACTTAATTACCTTGATCAGAGGTTTCCATCCCCCTCCTGATGAGGCCTAGGCAAGAGACAGACTATGAATCTTCAGATCAGGTTTCCATTTCTTCTGATTCTTCTTCTGATCAGGAATTTCTGATGCTGAAGAATCAATTCCTTCAGCTTCTCCTCCTGAGGACTACTCTTTTGGGGAAACCTTGCATACCACGAGGGAGCACTTCCACTGGGAGAGCCAAGATCTTTCAAAATCTAAGAAAAGGCTCCAACTTCCTTTTACTACCTCAACACAGGCCTCTAGCTATTCCTCCTGTGTTGGACATTGTAGATGATGTGTTCTCAGAGTCTAGTCTGACCCCTGACTCTTTACCTCCAGCTCCTGTTAAGCCGGACAGATACTACAGGGTCCCTGACTCTCATAAATTCCTTTTCAAAAACCCTACTGCAGACCCAGAAACGATTTCTCAGGGTCCAAAAGGGGTCAAGGCTTCTACTGCAAAAAAACCCTACCCCCTCTGACAAGGATTCTAGGGCACTGGATAGATGGGGGGAGACAATTTACACATCTGCTACTTTGGCTATGAGGGCCTTAAATTGCCAGTTTCATATGCTCAAATATCAGCAATATATCATGACCCTGCTTAAACAGAAATGATGGCAAATTCTGAATGTGCAGGAAACAAAGAAATGCAGCATTTATTGCATGCAGCTGAACAAGCTGGAAAGCATACTTTGCAATGTGGGTTTGATTCTCTGGAGGCCTCCTGCAGGGCCGCTGTTATGGGTTCTGTCATTAGGAAGCATGCTTGGTTAAAGGAACAAAATCTGCCTGACCATGTTAAAGCAAAATTATTAGATGCTCTTTTACAACATGATACCTTGTTTGGTGTTAAGGCAGAAGAGGTGAAAATGGAGGACAAAGCTAAATCTATGCAAACGGTCAAGGATTTCTTACAGGTACAGCCACCTAGATTTAGCAGACACTGGCCTATAAAAAGAATTGGTCCTTTCCAGTGTCAGACCTCAAAGGGGCAGATCCAGACGCCCTAGAGGCAGATCATAGCCACAAGGATCCTACAGGTCTAAGCAGTGGAGTGCTTCTACCTCCAAAGTTGGAGAAGACAAAGCACACTCATACAGGAAACAGTCCCAATGACTTCCCCCTGCCTGCACCAAGCACTTATCTTCTGGCAGCACCCTTAGGGGGGGGAAAATTAGCACTTTTTTCTCAAAACTGGCACATTATAACCCAGGATAAATGGGTTCTAGACATAATGTCACAAGGCTACAAGTTTCATTTCCAAACCCTGCCAAGGGTAAACGGTTAGCCAGACCTGCCAAAAAATCAATGGGCAGAGGCTCAAAAACAAGTTTCTCATGGACATGAGGGCTATTCAGCAAGTGCCACAGCAAGAGCAGGGACAAGGATTTTACTCAAGACTGTTCTTGGTACCCAGAAAGGGCAAAACAAGGAGACCAATACTGGACCTATCTATTCTAAACACTTTCCTGGATGTACCAGAATTCAAGATGACCTTACAGCAGCTTCTGCCCATGCTGGGCAGCAAGGCTTGGCTCGTGACTTTAGACCTAAAAGAGGCATACCTGCATGCCCCAATCAGACAATCATGCAGAAGATAACTCAGATTCAAGGCTGGCTGAAAGCATTACCAATTCTCTGCACTGCCCTTTGGCTTATCTACTGCGCCCAGGGTCTTCACAAAGTGCCTGGCACCAGTAATTGCTTACTGCAGACAAAGAGGAATACAAATATATCCTTACTTGGATGACTGCCTCATACAAGCAGAGAACACAGACATTCTACTACAGCATCTGACGTTTGTGATAAGACTTTTAACATGCCTAGGGTACACAGTCAACAAAAAGAAATCAAAACTAGTACCCTCTCAAGCGATAATATTCCTGGGTGCAAGCTTAAATACAACTGCCCAGATGGTTTATCTCACTCCAGACAAACAAAGGCAACTGACTACCTATTTCAAGGAAATGGCAACAAAGGCCCAGTTATCTGCAAGAAAAATTCTGCAGGCTTTGGGCTTCATGGCGTCCTGTATCTTACTAATTCCATATGCAAGACTGCATATGAGGAAAATTCAATGGTATCTAAAAAGTGTCTGGACACAACTTTGCCACAGTCTGGAAACAATTAATTCCCTGCCTGCAACAGGAGTTTCGATGGTGGACAAAGGCTTGTCACCAAAACAAGGGATAGCCATTCTCACTACCCCCAGCCAGACAGAGCCCAACGACGGATGCTTCAGATTATGCCTGGGGGGCACACATGGCAGGAAGAGGCATTCAGGGCACCTGGTCCACAAACCAAAAGCATCTACATATCAATCAAAAAGAGATGCTAGCTGTTCAAAATGCCCTGACAGCCTTCAAGTACCTACTTCATCCAGGACAACTACTGATAAAGACAGACAACACCACGGTCATGTGGTATATAAACAAGCAGGGGGGGGGACTCATTCTTATCCCCTGTGCAGACAAGCCATGGCTTTATGGGACACAGCATTGACTTGCCAAGTTCATCTGCAGGCACAATTCCTGCCAGGAAAGGAAAATACTCTGGCAAACGAACTAAGCAGAAACCTCATGAATCCCCACGAGTGGCACCTGGATCCACAAGTCTTCAGCATGATAACAAAGAAATGGGGATGCCCGGACATAGATCTATTTGCCTCCCCTCAAAACAATCGACTAAAAAGGTTCTGCACAAGGACTTATCACAGACAAGCTTGGAAAGTGGACGCCTTATCTTTCAACTGGACAAACCTGCCTCTCCTCCCCAAGGTACTCCTAAAGGTCAGAGAGGAGAAGCCAAAAATGATTCTGATTGCCCCAGACTGGCCACGCCAGTACTGGTATCCGATAAAGAACTTGTCCCAATGCCAGCCTGGAACTTACCTCAAATATCTCATCTACAGTCCCAGCAAAACAATCTGATTCTGCACAGCCAACTCAAGACTCTAAACCTGGCAGCATGGCGGATAATGTAGCCATACAAACCACACCTCTCAGTAAAGTGGTGATGGATGTTATTTTAGAAGCCAGAAGGCCTAGTACTAGAAAATCCTATGCTGGGAAATGGAAGAGATTTTGCACTTGGAACCAAGCTCAAGGAACTGATACAGCTGTCCCAAATATTCCTCAGATTTTGCAATACTTAACTGAGATGCTGGACAAAGGCCTATCTTTTTCATCAATTAAAATCCATGCCTCTGCCATTTTGGCTCATTACAATACAGAGCCGCCACTCTTTTTTTTCTCATCCTTTAAGGCAGTACCTCAGAGGAGCCAAAAACCTAAGGCCTCCAAGGAGAACGCCAATACCTGCATGAGACCTCAATTATGTCTTGGAAAAACTCACCTTACCTCCTTTTGAGCCAGTTGCTACTGTGGATATAAAGTTCTTATCTTGGAAAACAGCTCTGCTCCTAGCAATAACTTCTGTAAGACGAGTTTCAGAGCTACAGGCTCTCATGGCTGTGGAACCCTTTATCATTTTTTATCCAGACGGGGTCTCTGAGAACAAAACCCTACATTTATGCCCAAGGTGGTATCCAGTGTAGCCCTTAACCAAACAATTAATTTGCCAACTTTTTTCCAAAGCCACAGAACAAGGGGGAGAAAATTCTGCATTCTTTGGATGTACACAGACAACTTAGATTCTACTTGGACAAAACTAAAGTTTTCAGAAAGACAGAACAATTACTAATGGCGTATACCACAGCATCACAAGGAAGGGCCCTCTCCAAGCAGACTATTTCAAAGTGGATAGGTCAGTGCATTCGTTTCTGCTACTCACATCATGGCAAACCAGTGCCTAAGGGTATTAGGCCACATTCAACCAGAGCTGCAGCCACTTCTGCAGCCTTTCTCAGGGGAGTACCAACCAAAGACATTTTAGAGGCTGCTACTTGGAGTTCAGTGCATACCTTTACAAAACATTACAATCTGCCTCTTTACTCTAAATCCAGGGCAGGCTTTGCCACTGCAGTTCTGCAGGGCCTCATTGCTGCTCCTAATGCTGTTTAGCTCCAGCCCCCCAACCATAGCTTTGGGACTCAACCCAAATGTAATGACTGCAACAGTGAAACACGAAGAACATAGTACAGTTGTGTACACTTACCATAAATGTAGATGTTCGAGTGTATTCACTGTTGCAGTCCAGGTTACCCACCCACCATCCCCCTTATTTTTGCTGGAACTTATCTTTACTTCTCTAATCTATACAACCTAGGTGGTATATTTGCTTATAGATGAAGGTAACGCTTATTTTGGTGCATGCTGTATGAAACACTGATGGATTCGGCAACCAGGAAACAAAACCACTTCAAGATGCCATGCAAGAACTCCTTTATTCGATAAAAAAGTGGATAAGCGCTTTCACGCACCGAGAGTGCGCTTCCTCAGATCTTCACATTTAAACAATGAATGTAGAAAGTATATATACCCAGTAGCAATTCAATTAAGCATCTAATTAAATAATTATTCAATTAATTAATACAGCTAATTTAGTGCAATGAGTGAAAATTTCTGCAAACACAGGAAGACATTGTAAAACAACTCCAGTAAACTTTTTGTTCTGTTTCTTCTGTTCATGTTTTCAGAATACATCCAAGAATAAAAATATTTGAATTGTTTCTATAGCATAGAAAAAAATATATTTCAGATGTTCAAATCCATACAATTAAAACCATTCTAATAAATATGTGTGTATATATATATATATATATATATATATATATATATATATATATATATATATATATATATATATATATATATATATAAATAAATAAATCTTATGAAATAAATACATAAAATACTTAATGTATATAGTACAGAAAGGGGGGAAAAATTCTCAATTAAGCACATGTATATACAGAAAGTACCATATTTATTTGGCTATGCAGATGGAAACAGAAAATATATATCTTATTCCATATGTTCATTGATGTTTATGTTTCTTATAATCACACTGAATAGCATTATAACCATGTAATTCTGTCATGTGTTTTTAAGAATTTTTAGTGTCAATAATGTTCATAAAATATGGTGAACTATATGTTTATGTGACTAATATGTGCTTATGTATGTGTGTAAAATCATCAAATGATGAAACAAAATGAAACAAAATAAATATTATATTAATTGTATAAACTCCTTATCCATGTTTAAGGAGGTAAGAATAAATATATATTCAAATATAAACATGAATATATACATAATGTAAATATTTATGTTGTATAATACATATAAATTCTTTATATATATAGGTATAAATATATAAATAATGGAATGGATAAATGAATATGTATGCTTTATATAAAATATTAAAATCAAACTTTAAAATCATGTAAATGAACATATCATAGCTAAAATATATCCAACATGCTTATATAGAATCATTAAAACAAGATAAAAGAATATTCAATTAATATGTGAACATAATGTATATCAATAAGTAGCTGAATCTTAGAGACATGATTAAGACATGAAACTACAAATATATATATAGATTTAGCTCCAGCCCCCCAACCATAGCTTTGGGACTCAACCCAAATGTAATGACTGCAACAGTGAAACACGAAGAACATAGTACAGTTGTGTACACTTACCATAAATGTAGATGTTCAAGTGTATTCACTGTTGCAGTCCAGGTTACCCACCCACCTTCCCCCTTATTTTTGCTGGAACTTATCTTTACTTCTCTAATCTATACAACCTAGGTGGTATATTTGCTTATAGATGAAGGTAACGCTTATTTTGGTGCATGTATGTTTTATTTACATAATTTTAGCCTACCCTCTTGGGGGCACCTGACATCTGGGGCAAGAAAAACTAAATAAAATGGCGTCAGCTGCATCTTTTATACCCCTGACGTCAGGGAAGAGGCAACAGCAATCGACACAGGACCCAAGACTTTGGAATTCAGGCCGACTGTGGGCAACCTGCCAGCAGAATAACCCCAAATGTAATGACTGCAACAGTGAATACACTCTAACATCTACATTTATGGTAAGTGTACACAACTGTACTTTTTGGCTTCAAGGGAAGGCCATGTCTGCTAAATTTAGTTGACTTCTTTGAGACAGTCTCCAAAGCCATGGACGAGGGGCAGACTGTGCACACTGCCTACCTTGACTTGGCCACAGCCATTGACACTCTTCCCTACGTGGGCATAATAGATAAACTCTGTCAACTAGGCATCAATCCATATGTTACCAGATAGGTAGCAAACTGTCTCACTTTACTTATTTAAACCCACATAGTCAAAATAGGGGAAGCCACCTCGAGCAGTAGACCCGTAACAGGCAGCGTACCCCAGGGTTCGGTCTTGGGGCCCCTGTTATTTGGGATATACTTTTCTGCTGTGCAGGCCAAAACCAGTGATTATGGCTGACCAGGTTTGCAGATTTATTTTATTTATTTTATTATTTTTACATTTGTTGACCGGGATAGTCCGACTGGATACATGTCCATTTTCAGCGGAGTCCTGGGGAGAAAAGCTCCAACAGGGTTAAAATGACATATAATAAAAGACAGAAGACAGCAAGCCAAAGGACAGAAACATATACATAGTTTTTAGAGAGATAACAGTGCAGCAATAGAAGTTTCATTTGATTACATTCATTGTATTTAGGTTAGTAGACCCTTGGTTGACTAGGTCAAAAATTGCCCATATCTGTGCAGAATTGCTCATGGTAATCTTAGTCCGGGTTCATACAAGGACATATCCAATGCGATTTAAGGTGGATTTAAAGTCCTTTTTTGAATAAAGTTAGTGATGGTAAAGACGTTAATTTATTTGAGAGAGAGTTCCACACCTTTCCAATGACATTAGAGTACAGTCTATCCCCACCTATGTTATGGGCCTTGCTGGTTTGTATTAGGAGTTTGTCAGATGAGCGTAGAGAACTAAGGTTGGTGTAGGGGGTTAGTATGTTTTTTAGAGCAGGGGTGTTTTCTGGGTGTTTCAGGATTTTAAAGGCTTCTAAAAGTTGATATTTCTGGAGAAGATTCGGGAGTTCTAGTCAGTCAAGTTTTTTCAGGTTAATACAATGGTGTGTTCTGTAGGGCAGGGCAGTGATGAATCTAGCAATGTGGTTATAACAAGTGGAGAGACGATTTAGGTCTGATTTGTTAAGGTTAGTGAGGATGGGGGAGGCATATATTAGTGTGGATAGAAGGTGTGAGCGGGCAGTGGCTAGTCTAGCGGCTGGAGTTAGGAAGGTTTTTAATCTATATAAAGACCCTAGTTTTTTGTTTACTGTTTTAATAGTTTGGTTAATGTGGGTGTCAAATCTGAGTTTATTGTCTATAATTACTCCTAGTAGTTTAGCGTTGGTAGTAGGAGAGATAATAGTTCCATTATTGGATTGGATAGTAAATTGTGTGAAAGGTGTAGGGTTAGTTGGGTGAAAGAGAAGTAGTTGGGTTTTTTTTGGGTTTAATATGAGGTGATGGTCAGTTAGCCAATTTTCAACTATAGTAAAGCAGTGTTGGGTGGTTTTTAGAAGGTTGTCAAGTATGGGATTGGAACAGATGAGAGTAGAGTCATCTGCATATTGGATGCAGGTGGCTTCGGGGTTGGCTGAGTGCAGGTCGTTTATGAATATTGAGAAGAGAAGAGGTCCTAATATGGACCCTTGGGGTACGCCTATGCTGTTTGGTAGGGATGAGAGCTTGTTCTGCCATATAACTGCTTGTTGTCTGCCTACAAGGTAGGCCTGAAACCAGTTTAGGACATGGGTGTCTAGGTGAAAGGTTTCTAGGGTTTTGAGAAGGATCTGGTGGTTTACCATGTCGAAGGCTTTCAACATATCTAGAAAGAGTGCAGAGGAGATATTTTTGTTGTTCCGATGATGGTTGATTTTTTCGGTAAAAGAGAGAAGGGCAGTTGTCGTGCTATGATGGGGTCTAAATCCATGCTGACAGTCAGTTAATAACTTGTTATGGATGAGATAGGACATTAGTTGTTTATGCACACACTTTTCCATTATTTTTGCAAGTGGTGATAAGATGGCTATTGGCCTGTAGTTAGAAAGTTCAGTGGATGTTCCACCTTTATGAAGAGGTATGACATGAGATATTTTCCATATTGCTGGGAATGTGGACTCCCACCTAGATGACTGTAAGCTGGGTGCGGTCATCAGTTCCCCTAGTGATGTGGGCATCCTCCAAGATGGTCTCAGACAAATGACTGGTGCCAAAACATGGCCTCAAGCTGAATACTAAAAAATACATCACCATCCCCTTTGGGGAGAGTGATGTCACCACATATTATCACATTAATAACTTCCTAAGCACTCAATTATTCATGAGGGATTTGGACACCCAGGTTGATAGCAACCTGACTTTTGACCACCATGTTGCTTCTCTCATATGGAAAGCCTTCTACATGGCCCACCTCATAAGTAAGGGCATCTCATCCAGGGACGAGGAGGTCATAACATCCCTGTATTCTTCCCTTATAAGGTCCATTATTTAGTACAACGCCCCTTTTGGCATGATCCTCGCAACAGCTGGAGAGACCACAGAGGTCCCTCACCAGGGGAATCCAGGGCCTCAAACATCTACCATACACAGAAGACCTATCCCTCTACTCAATTTAATACAGACTCTTCAGAGGTGACCTCTCTCTAGCATACAAGGCGATCATGGCCCTCACCTTGATGGGACTGCTGCATATCTGCAAGTCAAGCTCAACTCAACCCACGAGTGGCCTCAACCTGGTCTGTGACATAAACAAGACTTGATGGCGGGACAGATTTGTGTCCCAGGGACTCGCCCATCTATAGAATAGACTCCCTCTCCACATCAAGCAGAGTACCTCTTTACCCCTTTTTAAGTGCAACCTGGATATCTGGATAGGAAACAGAAAATATACCCCTGGGATTCCACCTGTTTCACTGCTGGACAGTGGCATCAGGTGCTGATTTGTCTAAACATGGGCTAAACTCTTGGCTAGGCTTATAAGAGCCTTAAGGCCAGTAGCCTAGTGACCTGATCCTAAGGAGAAGAGACGGAAAGAAGTTGTTGATATTGATGGGTCCTCCTTAAGGAACAGTACTACCCATCAGCATATAGCATCTGAGGGGCGATTAGATATGATTATGAATGAGGGAAGTGATGTTAACGCACAAAGGTCGTTGGTGGCTTTTGAGGGCGGTTCTTTGGTTTTGGAACCCATTAAGTCTGTGGATTTTGATGAATTACTGTTGTACTTTCCTAATCAGACAAATGCTCATGGAGTCCCTTTGAGAGCTCGACCCAAGATTATTTTTAGGTCAGAGAAGAAAACAACAGAAATACATAAAGGATGTTAACCAGGGGAATGAGCAAATTGAACTCCACAGAGGACATTTAGTAAGTAGTGACATTAAGATATTTAATTTGTCTACGAGAACCTTTTCTGAAGAACAGCTGAGTATTTTAAAGTTGGGAATCAGTTTTGTACCAGCCAACAGAATGGGCTTAATTTTCACGTTTATAAATGTTATCAAACAGAAAAAAACTGTTACTCCACATGATATCTATAAGACTGCAAAATTAAATTTCATCATTAGTAAAGTACTCCATCTTGGTAAAATAATTTCTAAAAATCTATACCTACTTCATGGGGTATACAAGTAAAAATGAGCATATGTCAACTGCAAAAAAAATCAGATTGTCAAAAAGAATAATTATCATTTGAATATTCTAACCTTCTCTAAAAAAAATCCCAGAACCTTTTATATAAGATTCCATGCTCGGACGACTGAATTTAATATATTGTCTAAAAACAGAGAAATCCTTTCTGTAATGTAGTTGCGGGCTGATACTATCTGTTGAAAGGGTGGTAAATGGGGTTCTTCTGAATCTTGGGTATCCCAAGTGGGGTACCCAAGACTGAATAGTTTGTCTTCATAAAATTATACATGTCTAAACCTATCAACCTTTCCATCAAAAAAATCCAGTCTTGAGTGTACCCTATTTGGGATACCCAAGATTCATAAGGACACCATTCACCCTTCCTTTCTACCGACTGCATCAGCTCCCAATTACATTACAGAAGGGATTTCTCTGTTTTTAGACACTATATTAAATTCAGTTGTTCAGAAGATGGAATCTTTTATATAAAAGACTCCTGAGAATATTCAATGATGGTGACAGTAATCTCATTTTTACAATTGGCATCTGTTCACCTTTTACTTGTATACTGCATGAAGTAGGTATAGATTGTTAGAAATTATTTGACGAAGATTGAGTATTTTACTAATGATGAAATTTAATTTTGTAGTCTTATAGATATGTTGAGTAACAATTTCTTTTCTGTTTGATAAGAACATTTATAAATGGGTAACAGGGGTAGCAATGGGATCAGCCACATTTTCAAGTCTTTGTTAATATAGTGTTTGGATGATGGGAACATTCAGTTCTGACCCCATTAATTAGTACTTTTAAAATTGTGGTTTATTATAGATTTGTGGACTATTTGTTTTTTTAATAGTAGAAGGTGGTAGAGAAAATGTTGATACTTTTTTAAATATGTTAAAAAGTCAGATTTTTTGAAAATTACATTAGGTGGTATGGGCAATATGGTGAACTTAGTGTATTATTTGGAATTAAATGAAATGTAAATTTGATAGTGAAATTCACTGAAAGGACATATTCAAGTTATCTCCACTTTAACAACAACCATCCACATTTTATAAAAAGGAACATACCCATAAAGCAATTTATAAGGGCCTTGAGGATGACCACTAGTGACATTAAGCTTCATGAGGAGATAAAATTTATTACCTCCATGTTTATAAAAAGAGGTTATAAGAAGGAAGCCTTATTAAAAATGGCAGATGAGATTAAAGTAAGGAGAAACATTGATTTTTCACCTATTTTAATTAGACCTTTAATTGTAAAAAAATAAGGAAAAAAATCACAGGCAGTACTACTGTATATTGTTTAGATGTGACCACAGATAATAAGGCTATTTGCTCTATTATCAAAAAGACCTGGAAAATAAGAGGGGGAAACTCTTTGATTAAAGTTTTAGGAGGTTCCCCTAAATTTGTATATAAAAAAAATAATTGCAACATAAAGAGATTGCAAAATGATTCTAGTAAAATTTTGTCTATGGGAGAGATGCCCAATAAAAATTAGGTATGTGCAGTTGTGGAGGGTGGGTGTTCTTTATGCACGAAAGAAGAGCCCTTTGTGACCTTAAAACACCTAGACAGGACCTTGGCAATCCCAGGGGTGTATAATTGTAGAACAGAAGGAATTGTTTATATAACAGTATGTTCAGGATGTGATTGTTTTTATATAGGGATGTCTGTAAGATGTTTGCCGAAACGTATTAAAGAACATCTTTATTCTGTTAAAAAAAAAAAAAAAGACGCCAGTAATGCTTTATATACACATACACTTATAATTGAGGACAATAAGAAATTTTTATTTGCTGTTCTACAACAAGTGCCAAAAGACCTTAGAGGGGGTGATTATAGAAATAGACAGAGGGAGACACTATGGTATTTGAAATTTGCTGATATATTACCTGGAATAAATGATTCTATTAATATTAAATGTTTTTTAAAAGATGTTTTTAAAAGATAAGATTGAAAGTGCAGAAATAGTTTATAGTTAACCTTTTTGAGATACGTTTTTTAGTAATATTTGTATTTATTTAAGGGTAGGTTTGTATTTGCCAATTGATTGAATTAATAGTTTCTTATTTGAGTAAGAGTTAGTTAAGAATGTATATAAATGGGTTGCAGTGAAATAGAAGTTCATTCTGATGAAGTCTGTGGAGGACAAAAGCGAAAAGTAAAGGTTTTTTTTTTTGCGCTGAATTATTTGTCTCCATATATCTGTGCTAGCCTTGGTGGATTTTTTGATTTTAGTGGTGTTTATCAACCTGTTTGTATTGGGGCATTTTATTGGTTGTTAAAAAAAAAAGGACATGGAAAAGGAGAGTGGTGTTGTAAGTGGAGGCATTATTAAAATTAGGTTGCAGTTGAGGCAAAAGGGTTTGGTGAAGTAAGAAAATTAAGTGGAATGCATTACACTAGAAAGAAAATAAGTGTATTAGAACTAACATTTAGAGACCATGAACATGTAACTTAGTGGAAATAATGATGGAAGAAATTCAAATGCTGGCATGGTTTTAAAGTGCAATATTTAAAAACGGGGAAAAGGGGTTGTGGGTGAATGTTAAAAAGTCCATAGAGGAAAACTAGCATTTTCAACTGGTGTACATTTTTTTAGTTACAAAATATAACATCTTTTTCAATTTTGTGTATGTGGGAATCAAGACTAAGTACAGAGAAAAGAGAGATGGTATACAGTACGAATAAGATCTGAATCTAAAAATACTAAACCTCTGCATTTTTTTTTCTGGGTAATAAAGAAGGTGAAAGTTGCAAATGATGGGGAAACTATATATGTAAGGTATGAAGATATATGGACATTTCAAGGAAGGGAAAAGTGGTGAACAAGAAAGAATGGAAAGAAAGTATGAAAATTCAAATTACAGAAGGTAAAATTCAGTGAGAGTGATAAACAGAAAAAATATGGTATAACAATATTATGGAGAAATACTGCGTATATGGCATATTTTAGGAAGGAATTGGGTAAAAATGCTAATAAAGAATAGAAAAGGTTTGAGAATTTTTTGAAGAGTACTTCCTATTGAGAATTTTGTTGGATAAGTTAACATTTTATAATATGAATTTAAAAATATTGGAAGAAATAATGTGATGAGTGTGATGATGAAGAAGAAATTACAGCATTTATTTTTGGTTGTTGTCACCAAAAAAAAAAAGTTTTGGAGAAGTTTTAAAAAAGAATATAAATGTAAAGACGTTTAAGACTGGATATGATGTATGGAAAATGTAACAAAAAAGTGACATTGTTACAAACAATATTCCATCTAATTTTTCAATCTGGAGATTATGGAACAGATATGAAGGATTATTGTGTAGAGATGATAAAGATATGCTAGACAAAATAAAAAGATGGTTGTGGAAGAAAGGATGGGGATAAAGAGAGAATTTGTAAAGACTAGATGTTGGTTTACAAAAAATTGTTTTATGTGAAAAATATTTTGTCAATTTATGTATTAAGATTTAGAAAAAAATGGAATAAAAAAATGTTATGAGTGTGTAAATAAAGCAGGCAGCCCCATGCCTTTTCAATAAGTTCCTTGGGGTCTTTTACGTTCACCTGACTTACCATCAACTTGATCAGTTTAATGTCTCATCCGAAAGAGAGCGCATTATGGAGTGCAGCACCCCCATATGCTGCACTGCAGTGTGAGCAGTTGAGCTGCTTGGTGTGGGAATTACTGTATAATTCACAATGGGACCCCTTTTCAGTGGAGGTCCAGGAAAAAAAAAGGCTCCGCCTTGCATTTGAATGAGCTAACAATAAAATTGCACTGTATAACACTTTGGGAAATATACAACCTAACAGGTGATCACCATGTTGTATTTACTGCATGTTAAGCTCCTGCACCTGTAGACATTAAGTTTTAATTTTCAGTGGATGTGATTTTAAGAAGCAGGCAGCAAATAATGCATGTGTATATTTTATCCAGTTTAAAATTCACTTTTTGACCTATATTTTTGGCAGTTTGGCTTGTCTGCTTTCACGTGGACTTCATTTTACCCATCTTAGAGTCAGATGTCTTGAACATAAAGAAAAACAAACGCTTTAAACCACCTGTCATACAACATATATCCATACTCTACGATCAATCGTTGTATCAATAAATTACATAACATTACACATCTCATATCGCAATACCTACTAAATATAGATTAAAAAGTAAATAAAAACTTATTAAACTAAAAATTAAGATGATGTTCTATAAAAGAAATGTCATCTTGTTAGACTTTCAAGCTGAATACTCCCTTTTAAGGACTATGTTTTTACATCATGAGTACCCAGACTATATGGTTGATGGCATCATTGAGGAGGTTTCAAGTAAACGTGCTAGATGTTTTTACAAACCGATTCTAGACAGTGCCCACACACAACATCACCATGATGAGAATATTGTCCTCCTGTCAGCAAATGATTCTAATACTCTCCTTGAGTCTAAGGCACAAGGACCTATGTTTATCACAACTTTTAGTATCAATAGTAAGGATTGTTTCTGTATTCTATGTAAGAACTTGGCAGAGTGACCCAAGTGTTCTTCATAGAGTCGGTGATCGACCCAGAATTGTGTATAAGAAAGCTAAAAATCTTAAAGCTTTCTTTGAACAATGTCAGTTACGGCTCAGTAGAACTGTTGGCATGTATAAATGTCAATCTTGTAGTTATTGTCAATACATTATTGAATCTAATAGATTCAAGGTACATGACCATCTGTACACTTTTAAAGCACAGAGTGAATTGCACTTCTAGAATGATAGTATATGTAGCTCAGTGCCAAACCTGTTTGGCCTTTTATATTGGAAAAACGGAGAGGCGTCTTCGTGAGCGCCTCTATGAACATATTTATGCTATAAGACAAAATAAATCTGAAAACACTTTGGCTAAGCATATTTCATCTTATCCTGACCATAGTTTTAAATTTTTGGTGATTGACCAAGTTTTTCAGGATTCTCGAGGTGGTCCTGCAGCCTTAAAGTTGGAAGAGCTTGAATTAGGCTGGCAGATTAGGTTAAATGCGTTCACTGTGCCTGGTTTGAATGAAGGCTGCTCTATTAGCAGCATTTTAAAGCTTAAGAGTTTAACAAGATGACATTTCTTTTATATAACATCATCTTAATTTTTAGTTTAATAAGGTTTTATTTACTTTTTAATCAATATTTAGTAGGTATTGCGATATGAGATGTGTAATGTTATGTAATTTATTGATACAACGATTGATCGTAGAGTGTGGATATATGTTGTATGACAGGTGGTTTAAAGTGTTTGTTTTTCTTTAAAAGTTCTTTAAAAGTGAATTATTGCTGCTTTTATTGTCTTATTGGTTAATTGAGTGATTAACTGTTTTAGTATTTAAACCCTTTGGGTAAGATAGTTAATTCATCTGAAGAAGTTTGTATACTGTGTCAAACGAAAAGCGCTTTATTGTATTAAATGATTTGGTATTTTCATCCGTGTGCTGTTTGCTTGCTACAGTTCCTTTTTTGTGTTTATCAGTGTGTCGTTTGCCTTGGGTTGAGTTTAAGCCTGAACATAAAGCAGCCTGCCTTGCTGCTCTGTTAGCAAAGGTATTTCCTACTGTTTTTCAGGTGAGTTATCTGACCTATGAGAGGCACATTTAGCAACAGCTATTTCCTTTGGGAGAAGCAGGGCATCTGCTAATTAATTCACACACTGTATTTTTAATTTTTGTCCCTGCAAAGGTCAAATAACCTCTTTGTCTCCAAAAGTTACCAAAATCATGAACCACTTCAATCACTGTACACGGTAACAGTCTTTCTCTGTGCTAGCTTGCGAGTTTCAGTAATGACTACTAATTCAGCTCAGCTACTTGAGCTGGGTATAAAAGATGCAGCCGACGCCATTTTCTTCAGTCTTTCTTGCCGTGCGGTACCCGAAGCAAAAGCGGTTTGCAAGTGCTGGCCGGCCGACTCCTGAGATTTTCAAATCCGAATTTCAGAACCAAAGTCTTCATTAAAGCTAAATACCCCGTTGGGGAAACTTTTTTTCTTGCTCCAGACCGATGTCAGAAAAAGTTAACAATTGTATTTCTTGTGTGAAGCAAATACCTCATAAGGATTTTCACTCTTACTGTATTTCTTGCCTAGGCCCTGATCACAACGTTGCTAGCTGTCGGTTTTGTGCCAGATTTAACCAACTCACTATTAAGCGTCGGTTCGATTTTGCATTTCATTACTTTGGCCGAAGGTTTAATTATATAATGCCATTGGAACAGCCGATGACCGGAGTTTACAAAAAAACGCAAGGACAAGGAAAAGGATAGGCATCCGAGGTCCAAAACCGACAACGAGGCCTCTGCTAGGCCAGTCGCCGGTTCTCAGTGAGGCGCTTTCGCAGCCCCTGGCACCCGCTACCTCAGAGCCACAGGCCGTTTCCGACTCCCACATGGAGCCGACTGGGCCTCTGGATACTCAAGGTATTGGACACTCGGAAATCATTCCCTCAGATGGGTCCGGAGCCGCTGAGCAGGCATTGGCTTCTGAGGGTGTCTTCAGACCTACACAACTATATATTAAGCCATCTTCAGCTTCAAAGACTAAAGCAGCTCTAAAGACAAAGAAACAAGTACAGCATTCTCCTACTCAGACTTCCATGCCTAAAAAACAGATGCTCAAAATGGCCGAAGACCTAATTACTTTGATCAGGGGTACCCATCCCCCTCCTGATAAGAGGCATAGGCAAGAGACAGAGTATGATTCTTCTGATCAGGTTTCCATTTCCTCTGATTCCTCTTCTGAACAGGATTATTCCATGCTTCCCTATGAGGATTCTGATGCTGAAGAATCTATTCCTTCAGCCTCTCCTCCTGAGGATTATTCTTTTGGGGAAAACCTACATACCATGAGGGAGCATTTCCACTGGGAGAGCCAATATTATTCTGAATCTAAGAAAAGGCTCAGAGACTTTCTGCTACTTCCTCAGCACAGACCCCTTGCTATTCCACCTGTTCTAGACATTGTAGATGATGTATTCTCAGAGTCCGGCCTGTCCCCTGACTCTTTACCCCCTGCACCTGCTAAGCCAGACAGGTACTACAGGGTCCCGGAGTCTCATAAATTCCTATATAAACCCAGCTGCTGACCCAGAAACTATATCTTGGGGTCTTAAAGGGGTTAAAGCTTCCACTGCAAAAAACCCTGTCCCCTCTGATAGGGATTCTAGGGCTCTAGACAGATGGGGGAAAAAGTTTACACTTTTGCTTTCTTGGCTGTAGGGGCTTTAAATTGTCAGTTTCATATGCTTAAATATCAGCAATATTTAATGTCGCTGCTTAAACAGAAATTGTTGACAAATACTGAATGTTCAGAGAACAAGGAAATGCAGGATTTATTGCATGCAGCTGGACAAGTGGGAAAGCATACTTTGCAATGTGGTTATGGTTCACTGGAGGCCTCTTGCAGGGCCGCTGTTACAGGCTCTGTTATTAGAAGGCATGCTTGGTTAAAGGAACAGAATCTGCCTGATCATGTTAAAGCTAAATTATTAGATGCTCCATTACATCATGATACTTTGTTTGGTACTAAAGCAGAAGAGATGTTAAAAAAAAAAAAAAAAAAATGGGAGGATAAAGCAAAATCCATGCAGACGGTCAAGGATTTCTTACAGGTACAGCCATACAGGTTTAGCAGGAACTGGCCTTCTAAAAATTGGTCCTTTCCAGTGTCAGACAGACCACAGAGAAGCAGGTACAGGCGTCCCCAGAGGCAGATCTCAGCCCCAAGGCTCATACAGGCCTAAACAGTGGGGTGCTCCTACCTCCAAAAGTGGAGAAGACAAATCACAACCTTACAGGAAACAGTCCCAATGACTTTCCTCTACCAGATCCAAGCACATTTCTTTTGGCAGCTCCCTTAGGGGGAAACTAGCACTTAGCAAATTGGCAAATGGTTACCCAAGACAAATGGGTCCTGAACATAGTGTCCCAAGGCTACAGGTTCCATTTTCACACCCTACCAAGGTCAAAAGGTATGCCAGACCTGCCACTCAATCAATGGGCAGAGGCACAAAAACAAATTACAGCCCTCATGGACATGAGGGACCATTCAACAAGTACCTCAACAAGAGCAGGGGCAAGGATTTTACTCCAGACTTTTCCTAGTGCCCAGAAAGGACAAATCCTGGAGACCAATTCTGGACCTGTCTATACTAAATACGTTTCTGGAAGTTCCAAAATTCAAGATGTTGACTCTACAGCAGCTACTGCCCATGCTGGGCAAGAAGGCTTGGCTCGTAACTTTGGACCTAAAAGAGGCATACTTGCATGTCCCAATCAGACAATCTTGCAGAAGATACCTCCGATTTATAGCTGGCTCAATGCATTACCAATTCTCTGTACTGCCCTTTGGCTTATGTACTGCGCCCAGGGTCTTCACAAAATGCCTGGCACCAGTAATTGCGTTTTGCAGACAAAGAGGAATTCAAATATATCCCTACTTGGATGACTGCCTAATTCAAGCAGAGAGCAAAGACATTCTTCTAGAGCATCTGGCGTTTGTAAAAAGATTACTAATTGGTCTATAGTACACAGTAAACGAAAATAAATCAAAACTAGTGCCCTCTCAAGAGATATTAAATACAACTGCCCAGATGGCTTATCTCACGCCAGGCAAACAAAAGCAACTGACTTCTTACTTCATGAAATTGGCAACAAAAACCCACTTATCTGCAAGGAAAGTCCTGCAGGCCTTGGATTTCATGGCATCCTGCATTCTACTAATTCTGTATGCCAGACTGCATATGAGGAAACTACAATGGTATCTAAAAAGTGTTTGGACTCAGCATTGCCACAGCCTGGAGACAGTAATTGCACTCATTCCCTGCCTACAACAGGAGTTTCGATGGTGGGCAGAGGCCTGTCACCACAACAAGGGTCTGCCATTCAGTTTACCCACAGTCAGACAGACACTTAACAATGGATGCATCAGATTATGCCTGGGGGGCCCATATGACAGGCAAATGCATTCAGGGCACATGGCCTGCAAACCAGATGCATCTTCACATCAATCAAAAAGAGATGCTAGCTGTTCAAAATGCCCTGACAGCTTTCAAGGACCTGCTTCAACCAGGACAGCTACTGATAAAGACAGACAATACTACGGTCATGTGGTACATAAACAAGCAGGGAGGGAGGTACACATTCCTACCCCCTCTGCAGACAAGCAATGGCCTTATGGGACACAGCATTGACTTTTCAAGTTCACCTGCAAGCATAATTCCTGCCAGGAAAAACAAATACACTGGCAGACGAACTAAGCAGAAACCTCATGGATCCCCACGAATGGAAACTGGATCCACAAGTCTTCAGCATAACAAGAAAATGGGGATGCCCAGACATAGATCTATTCGCCTCCCCTCACAACTGCCAATTGCAGAGATTTTGCACAAGGATTTATCACAAGCAAGCATGGAAAGTGGACGCCCTATCCTTCAGCTGGAAAAATCTGACAGTATATGCCTTTCCTCCACTGCCTCTCCTTCCCAGGGTACTCCTAAAAGTCAGACAAGAGAAGCCAAAAATGATACTGATTGCACCAGACTGGCCACACCAGCACTGGTACCCAATCCTAAAGAGCTTGTCTCAAGGTCCAGCATGGATATTGCCTCAAATTTCTCCCTTGCTGACCCAACAAAACCGGATTCTGCACAGCCAACTCCAGACCTTAAATCTGGCAGCATGGCGGATAATGTAGCCATTCAGAAAACTCCTCTTTCAAAAGCTGTTATGGATGTTATCTTGGAGGCCAAGGAGGCCCAGTACCAGAAAATCTTATGCAGAAAAATGGAAGAGATTCTGTGCTTGGAACCAGGAACAAGGCATTGACACGTGTGTACCAAATATTTATTTATTTTATTTATTTTATTTTATTTTACATTTGTTGACCGGGCTAGTCTAACTGGATATATGTCCATTTTCAGTAGAGGCCCGGGGAGAAAAGCTCCAAACTTGAACAGTAACAAAGTTAACAATATATAAAAGGACATGTATATACAAAATACAGTACAGAGGTAGCATTGGTTAAATGAAAAATATAGTATTAAAATTATGGACTATAGCCATTGTACTAAAGGTTAACTAAATATAAAATAAGAAACACTTGTTCAAAACACAAAACTGAGTAAGATCATTGTAATTTTACTTTTAATATAAATAATGAGGAAAAAAGTAAGTTTGGAGGCTTAGGTTAGTGTGAGGGGAAAGTGATTTGAGCAGGAGGGGCAGAGGATTTTAGTCTGGGTTAACACAGGGACAAAGCCACTGAGTTTTAAGATGATGTCCTTCAAGGATGCATCTGCAGTCATAACATATGGGTTGTCCTGCCTCAGGCAGCCCTTCGGTCGGCCGGATTCCAAAGTCTGGGTCTGGCCTCGGCTGATGTCGCACTTTCCCCGACGTCAGAGCTTCTGGGGTATAAAGGCATCAGCCGACGCCATTTTCCTCAGTCTTTCTTGCCGCGCGGTGCCCGAAGCAGAAGCTGTTCGCAAGTGCCGGTCGGTCAGATCCAGAGATTTCAGCTACCGAAGACTTCTAAAAAAGCTAAGTACCCCGTTGGGGACTCTTTCTTGCCTCAGCCGATGTCAGACAAAGTAAATAATTGTTTAACTTGTGGGAAACAAATACCTCATAAGGATTTCCATTCTTACTGCCTTCCTTGCTTAGGCCCAGACCACGACGTATCCGCTTGTTTAGCCTGTGCCTCCTTCAACCGACGAACTCTCAGACGTCGGTCGGAGTTTGCGGAAGAGTTTTTTGGATCCGCTTTTGCATATAAAATGCAGTCGGAGACTCCGACTACGCATTTGGCCAAAAAACGCAAGGAAAAGGACCGAGGTTTCGGCTGAAACCACGGTTAGGCCTACCGCGAGTGTCTCGGTTTTGGCTGAAACAGAGTCCTCGGTTCTTACTTCTGCCGAAAGCATACTTCCGACAACCGAGGCCAGTGCGGCCCCGGCTGAGTCGGCTTCAGAAATACCTACCGAAGAAGCTAGCGCACAAGAATTGTCCCAACACCATTCCATTGGACATTTCTACTCCTGCACGTGGGGCGGCTAGGCCCCCTGCTTCTATGTCTATTAAGGCCTTCTCCAGGGCTAAAGCTGCCAAAATTCCAAAAGCTTTACCTGCCAAATCTACTTCTCAGAGGCCTTCTTCAAGTTCTCAGATTCTCAGCCTTGCTGAGGACCTTATATCTTTGATTAGGGGATCCAAACCTCACCCAGACAGGGCCTCCCACCCTCCTCCCGACCAAAAGGCCTAGGTCTGAACCCCCTGAACCTCTCTCCTCTGATTACTCCTCGGATGGATCTGATTTATCAGACCATCAAGAAGGGCCATATTCACCTTATGAGGATTCTGATGCTGAAGAATCTATTCCTTCAGCCTCTCCTCCTGAGGATTATTCTTTTGGGGAAAACCTACATACCATGAGGGAGCATTTCCACTGGGAGAGACAATATTATTCTGAATCTAAGAAAAGGCTCTGAGACTTTCTGCTACTTCCTCAGCACAGACCCCTTGCTGTTCCACCTGTTCTAGACATTGTAGATGATGTATTCTCAGAGTCCGGCCTGTCCCCTGACTCTTTACCCCCTGCACCTGCTAAGCCAGACAGGTACTACAGGGTTCTGGATTCTCATAAATTCCTATATAAACCCAGCTGCTGACCCAGAAACTATATCTTGGGGTCTTAAAGGGGTTAAAGCTTCCACTGCAAAAAACCCTGTCCCCTCTGATAGGGATTCTAGGGCTCTAGACAGATGGGGGAAAAAAGTTTACACTTTTGCTACCTTGGCTGTAAGGGCTTTAAATTGTCAGTTTCATATGCTTAAATATCAGCAATATTTAATGTCACTGCTTAAACAGAAATTGTTGACAAATACTGAATGTTCAGAGAACAAGGAAATGCAGGATTTATTGCATGCAGCTGGACAAGTGGGAAAGAATACTTTGCAATGTGGTTATGGTTCACTGGAGGCCTCTTGCAGGGCCGCTGTTACAGGTTCTGTTATTAGAAGGCATGCTTGGTTAAAGGAACAGAATCTGCCTGTTCATGTTAAAGCTAAATTATTAGATGCTCCATTACATCATGATACTTTGTTTGGTACTAAAGCAGAAGAGATGTTAAAAAAAAAATGGGAGGATAAAGCAAAATCCATGCAGACAGTCGAGGATTTCTTACAGGTACAGCCATCCAGGTTTAGCAGGAACTGGCCTTCTAAAAATTGGTCCTTTCCAGAGTCAGACAGACCACAGAGAGGCAGGTACAGGCGTCCCAGAGGCAGATCTCAGCCCCAAGGCTCATACAGGCCTAAACAGTGGGGTGCTCCTACCTCCAAAAGTGGAGAAGACAAATCACAACCTTACAGGAAACAGTCCCAATGACTTTCCTCTACCAGATCCAAGCACATTTCTTTTGGCAGCTCCCTTAGGGGGAAACTAGCACTTTTTTCAGCAAATGGTTACCCAAGACAAATGGGTCCTGAACATGGTGTCCCAAGGCTACAGGTTTCATTTTTACACTCTGCCAAGGTCAAAAGGTATGCCAGACCTGCCACTCAATCAATGGGCAGAGGCACAAAAGCAAATTACAGCCCTCATGGACATGAGGGACCATTCAACAAGTACCTCAACAAGAGCAGGGGCAAGGATTTTACTCCAGACTTTTCCTAGTGCCCAGAAAGGACAAAACCTGGAGACCAATACTGGACCTGTCTATACTGAATACGTTTCTGGAAGTTCCAAAATTCAAGATGTTGACTCTACAGCAGCTACTGCCCATGCTGGGCAAGAAGGCTTGGCTCATAACTTTGGACCTAAAAGAGGCATACTTGCATGTCCCAATCAGACAAATGCAGAAGATACCGCCGATTCATAGCTGGCTCAATGCATTACCAATTCTCTGTACTGCCCTTTGGCTTATCTACTGCGCCCAGGGTCTTCACAAAATGCCTGGCACCAGTAATTGCGTTTTGCAGACAAAGAGGAATTCAAATATATCCCTACTTGGACGACTGCCTAATTCAAGCAGAGAGCAAAGACATTCTTCTAGAGCATCTGGCGTTTGTAAAAAGATTGCTAATTGGTCTATAGTACACAGTAAACGAAAATAAATCAAAACTAGTGCCCTCTCAAGAGATAATATTAAATACAACTGCCCAGATGGCTTATCTCACGCCAGGCAAACAAAAGCAACTGACTTCTTACTTCATGAAATTGGCAACAAAAACCCACTTATCTGCAAGGAAAGTCCTGCAGGCCTTGGGTTTCATGGCATCCTGCATTCTATTAATTCTGTATGCCAGACTGCATATGAGGAAACTACAATGGTATCTAAAAAGTGCTTGGACTCCGCATTGCCACAGCCTGGAGACAGTAATTGCACTCATTCCCTGCCTACAACAGGAGTTTCGATGGTGGGCAGAGGCCTGTCACCACAACAAGGGTCTGCCATTCAGTTTACCCACAGCCAGACAGACACTTAACAACGGATGCATCAGATTATGCCTGGGGGGCCCATATGACAGGCAAATGCATTCAGGGCACATGGCCTGCAAACCAGATGCATCTTCACATCAATCAAAAAGAGATGCTAGCTGTTCAAAATGCCCTGACAGCTTTCAAGGACCTGCTTCAACCAGGACAGCTACTGATAAAGACAGACAATACTACGGTCATGTGGTACATAAACAAGCAGGGAGGTACACATTCCTACCCCCTCTGCAGACAAGCAATGGCCTTATGGGACACAGCATTGACTTTTCAAGTTCACCTGCAAGCATAATTCCTGCCAGGAAAAACAAATACACTGGCAGATGAACTAAGCAGAAACCTCATGGATCCCCATGAATGGAAACTGGATCCACAAGTCTTCAGCATAACAAGAAAATGGGGATGCCCAGACATAGATCTATTCCCCTCCCCTCACAACTGCCAATTGCAGAGATTTTGCACAAGGATTTATCACAAGCAAGCATGGAAAGTGGACGCCCTATCCTTCAGCTGGAAAAATCTGACAGTATATGCCTTTCCTCCACTGCCTCTCCTTCCCAGGGTACTCTTAAAAGTCAGACAAGAGAAGCCAAAAATGATACTGATTGCACCAGGCTGGCCACGCCAGCACTGGTACCCAATCCTAAAGAGCTTGGCTCAAGGTCCAGCATGGATATTGCCTCAAATTTCTCCCTTGCTGAACCAACAAAACAACCGGATTCTGCACAGCCAACTCCAGACCTTAAATCTGGCAGCATGGCGGATAATGTAGCCATTCAGAAAACTCCTCTTTCAAAAGCTGTTATGGATGTTATCTTGGAGGCCAAGGAGGCCCAGTACCAGAAAATATTATGCAGAAAAATGGAAGAGATTCTGTGCTTGGAACCAGGAACAAGGCATTGACACGTGTGTACCAAATATTTATTTATTTTATTTATTTTATTTTATTTTACATTTGTTGACCGGGCTAGTCTAACTGGATATATGTCCATTTTCAGTAGAGGCCTGGGGAGAAAAGCTCCAAACTTGAACAGTAACAAAGTTAACAATATATAAAAGGACATGTATATACAAAATACAGTACAGAGGTAGCATTGGTTAAATGAAAAATACAGTAATAAAATTATGGACTGTAGCCATTGTACTAAAGGTTAACTAAATATAAAATAAGAAACACTTGTTCAAAACACAAAACAGAGTAAGATCATTGTAATTTTACTTTTAATATAAATAATGAGGAAAAAAGTAGGTTTGGAGGCTTAGGTTAGTTTGAGGGGAAAGTGATTTGAGCAGGAGGGGCAGAGGATTTCAGTCTGGGTTAGCACAAGGGCAGAGCCACTGGGTTTTAAGATGTTCTTTGATATGTTTTTTGAATAGAGAAGTTGAAGCTAGGGTAGATAGTTCAGTAGGGAGCAGATTCCAGTTTTTACCTGGAGTATTGGAGAAAAGAGAGTCACCAGCTTTGTTGTTAGATTTGATTGAGGATACCAGAAATTTATTGGCAGAACGTAGTGTAGCTAGATTTTTATATGGTGAAATCAGATCAGTGAGGATGGGGGTATTATTGGGGTAGTGCAGGATCTTGAGTAATAAGTAACTGTTTACTGAGTATATGGTTCTGTATTTCTAGCCATCCTAGTTGTCTGAGGTTAAGGCAGTGGTGAGTTTTAAAGGGAGAGCATGTGATGAATCTAGCTATGTTATTCTAACAGTGAGAAAGTTTGGAGAGGTTGTTTTTTGATAAGTTAGTATATATGGCAGAGGCGTAGAAGAGGGTAGAAATGAGGTGGGTTTGGGCAGTAGTTTTCCTGGCTGAAGGGGTAAGGAATGGTTTAATTCTATAGAGAGTACCTAGTTTTTTGTTACCAGACTTTATGGTGGAGTTAATATGGTCATCATAGTTAAGCCGATTGTCAATTGTAACTCCTAGTAGCCGGGTGGTAGTATCTGGGGTTATGTTGGTGGCATTGTTAGAGGTAATGGTAAATAATGGATTGGGTGATTTATGAGTTGGAGTAAAAAGTAATAGTTTTGTTTTTTTTTTGGGATTAAGGAGGAGGCAGTGTTGCATAAACCAGTTTTCAACATTTTGGAATACAGTTTGGGTAAGTGACTGGAGGGAGGCTAGATTTTTAGCAGTACAGATTAAGGTTGAGTCATCTGCATATTGAATGCAGGTGGCTTGGAGTGTGTTCAAGTGTAGGTCATTGGTAAATAAGGAAAAAAGAAGGGGACCTAAGATAGAGCCTTGTGGGACTCCAAAATTTACGGGAAGTAATGATGATAGATTGTTATTCCAAAGTACTGCTTGTTGTCTATTTTGAAGGTAACTCCTAAACCATTGTAATGCTTGTGGATTAAGAGAATAGGAATTTAGTTGGTTTAGAAGTAAGTTATGGTTGACCATGTCAAAGGCTTTTGACAAGTCAATAAATAGTGCAGAGGAGAAGGAGTTATTGTTCCGATTTTTATTTATAGTCAGTGAAGGATAGAAGGGCAGTCGTAGTACTGTGGAATGGTGTAAAGCCATGTTGGCAGTTTGCTAGTAGGTTATTTTGTAGTAGGTGGTTAAGTAGTTGTTTGTGAATACAGTTTTCCATTATTTTAGATAATGGGGAGAGTAAGGCAATAGGTCGAAAGTTAGAGAGCTCAGTAGAGGATCCACCTTTATGAAGAGGGATGATATGGGATACTTTCCAGATGGTAGGAATTTTACCTTCAGAAATAGTTCTGTTAATAAGGATAGATATGGGGTAGCATATAGCTTTTGCGGCAATTTGTAGGTATTCTGATGGGAGACGATCAGCTGATGGGGTACAAGGTTTCAGTTTTTTAAGTAGCTTATAGATAAGAGATGTATTAACCGGTTGTAGGTGATGGGTAGGAGTTGAAGAATTGGAAGTATTTGGTAGGAAAGTAGAAGAGGGAGGTAAAGAATTGGCTAGGGTTTATATGGCTTCTATAAAGTAGTTGTTAAAGGCTTCAGGGATTTGGTTGGAATTATTATGGTTGAAACCTGATGGGACAGGAGGAGTAGTAGGGTGTCCTGGCTGAAGAAGTTTGTTTATCCCTGACCAACATTTTTGTGGGGTATGTTCACTGGATTGTTGGAGGTGAAGGTAGTAGTATTTTTTGTCCTTAAGAGTGTCTTTTTTGGTAGCGTTTCTTAACTGTTTAAAGAGGAGGTGATCAGATGGACATTTGGTAGCTTTCCATTTGGCCCAGATTTTATTTCTGAGGAGCATTTTTTCCTTTGTTTGTTTAGTTAACCTCCATGTCCCTCAGATTTTACAATACCTGACTGAGATGCTGAACAAAGGCCTTTCTTTCTCATCAATTAAGATTCATGCCTCTGCCATTTCAGCCCCTTACAATACGGAACCACTTACTTTTTCTCATCCTTTAATACGGCAGTACCTCAGAGGGGCCAAAAACATTAGGCCTCCAAGGAGAGCACCAATTCTGGCATGGGACCTCAATTATGTTTTGGAAAAACTCACACTGCCTCCTTTCGAGCCAGCATCAACAGCGGATATAAAATTCTTATCCTGGAAAACAGCTCTGCTTCTAGCAATAACCTCTGCAAGACGGGTCTCGGAGTTACAAGCACTCATGGCTGTGGAACCTTTTATCATTTTTCACCCAGACAGGGTTTCTCTGAGGACAAACCCAACATTTATGCCTAAGGTGGTGTCCAGAATGGCCCTCAACCAAATCATTCACTTGCCTACCTTTTATCCAAATCCACAGAACAAGGGTGATAAAATTCTGCATTCTTTGGACATACACTGGCAGTTACACTTCTATTTGGACAGAACTAAAGCTTTCAGAAAGACTGAGCAACTTTTAGTGTCATATGCTGCAGGATCACAAGGGAAGGCCATTTCAAAACAGACTTATTTCAAAATGGATAGGCCATTGCATCCGTTTCTGCTATTTTCAGCATGGCAAATCAGTGCCTAAGGGCATTAGGCCTCACTCCACCAGAGCAGCAGCCACTTCAGCAGCCTTCCTCAGAGGAGTACCAAACAAAGATATCTTAGAGGCTGCAACTTGGAGTTTAGTGCACACTTTCACAAAACACTACCACCTACTTCTTTACTCTAAGTCCAGAGCAGGCTTTGCCACTGCAGTTCTGCAGGGCCTCATAGCCTCTCGTAATCCTATTTAGCCCAGCCACCCATCCTCAGCTTTGGGATTCAACCCAAGAGTAATGACTGCAACAGTGAAACATGATGAACATAGTACAGTTGTGTACCTACCATAAATGTAGATGTTCGAGTGTATTCACCGTTGCAGTCCAGGTTACCCTCCCACCATCCCCCTTTTCTTTGCTGGGACTTATCTGCACTTTTCTATCCTATACAACCTATGTGGTGTATTTGCTTGCAGATGAAGGAAATGTTATCTTTGTACATGCATATTTTTTCAGCCTACCAATTTGGGGGCACCTGACATCTGGGGCAAGAAAAACTGAAGAAAATGGCGTCTGCTGCATCTTTTATACCCTTGGCGCACTAATGTCAGGAAAGAGGCGACAGCAACCAACGCCGGACCTAGACTTTGGAATTCTGGCCGACTGAGGGTATCCTGCCAGCAGGATAACCCAAGAGTAATGACTGCAACAGTGAATACACTCTAACATCTACATTTATGGTAGGTACACAACTGTACTTTCTAACCCTAGTAAAATAAACTTCAGTCGTTGGCAGATTAAAATAGAATTTATTAAAAGAAATGACACGTGTGGGAGACAGTACTTAGGAAGTCTTATTTCGCAGAACAAAAGATTTCATAGTCTTTTATAGGAAAACTTTAACAGTTATACCACTGCTAGTATCCAATAGAAAAGTGCTAACTAATACAGTTCATAATACAGTTAATTCTTCAGATCATTACTAAATATCTGATAGAAATACGTCCAGTGTAATAAAAATAGATTTGAAACGTCTTATCTACATTTATAGCTTAGTATGGAATGAGTTTCTTTTTACCACATGATTTAGAATGCTGCCTCGTGCTCAGTAAGTGAAACTTTTAAAATTCTGTACGTCTCCATTTTTCCTCTTATGCTGTTGCAATGCATATGTTAACCTTTTAGGAGACGCATACACAAACCTAGAACATGTGCAATTTCTTTTTAAGCATTGTCGCCTCACAGTAAGACATTGTCCTGTTCGATTCTCAGCTAAAGCGTCTTCTGTGTGGAGACCTGCGTGAATGGGCATTCCTTCGTTGAAGGTTGTGTGTCAGGGCTGGCAACTCAGTACGTAAAAATCTACTGCCAATCATTAGCGGACCGGAGTTCCGCTGTGGCGACCCCTAACCGGGAAAAGCCGAAAGTTACAACAACAGTTCCTCATTTGATGCTGAGAAAGCATTGCACTTGTATTGAATCTTTCATACTTTAAATATATTGTCATACATTCTGCCAAAACCTTCAGAAGCTAACTTATCATTTTCACTTGCTGTTTCACTTTCATTGACACAATCTGTAAATGACACTTTTTCAAAATCACTAACATGCAAATTCTGTAACAAAGGGTTTGATTGAGGTGTAGTGAGTTTGGTTATTAAAGCTTTGCATAAGAATAAAAGCAAAAACACAATCATAATAATAATGGCAATAAGCATAACAAATTTCAGCAAATTGCCTCCCGTTGACGTAAATACAAAATCAAATGCCAACCAATTTTGGAGAGCTACTGTATGGATGGCACTCTGTTCTGGAGTCATCATAGTAAGAGTTTCAAATGTTGTTGCTTAGCACTTGTAATAGCTTAGAGAGCTCTCTCAGCTCCCAAACTGATTTTACAGTCCCATAAGTAGGTAATGTACCATCCTGAGAAATAACATCATCACCAAGGTCCATATGAGAGAGTCCTTTAAAAGCTATTTGTTCCAAGTCATGATGATAAATCTTCAAAGCATCAACTTTTCCAATTAGATTTTTTGCAGTCTTGAATATCTTGTATATTACAAATTTTATCACTGAGCGGGGCATCTACATGTTAAATGACTGTAGGAACTCTCCCAGTATAACAACACCCGACCAGTTGCTGGCAGCCAAGAATATGCCACAGTAAAAAAAAAGTCTTTTAGCATGACAGTACATTTTACTGCACTTCCATTATGCATTCTTCGAGTAATATTACATTTGCTCTGTCCAGCCTCTACAGTCCCATTTTTTGCATAGCAGTTACACTTTCAGTAACTGTCAAAGGATATAAGTGCAACAATTTTATTAAATGATGTAACATTATGCCACAAACCATTTTTATGTAGGACCACTGATGGAAAAAGCTGTCCCCATGTCAGCTTCATTTACATGTACTGGAAACAATGGGATAGCTCCATCATAGGCAGTAGATGTTCTTCGTGTTTCACTGTTGCAGTCATCACATTCGGGTTATCTGCTTGCAGTAGCCCTCAGTCGGCCTGATTAGCAAAGTCTTGGGTCCTGCATCTGTTGCTGTCTCATCTTCCATGACGTTAGGTAGTTAGAGGTATAAAGTATGCAGCAGACACCATTACATTAGTCTTTCTTGCCGTGTGGTGCCCGAAGCAGAAGCAGTTCGCAAGTGCCAGTCGGCCGACTCCTGAAATTTTTGTTTTCGAGTTTCCGAATCAAAGTCTTCAACTAAGCTAAGTACCCCATTGGGGAACCTTTTTCTTGCTCTAAACCGATGTCAGTAAAAGTTAACAATTATATTTCTTGTGGAAAGCAAATACCTCAAAGATTTTCATTTGTACTGCATTCCTTGCTTAGGCCCAGACCACAACATACCTCGCTGTCAGTTTTGTGCCTTATTCAAACCTCGAACTATTCGTCGTCTGGTTATTTACACTTCTAAATATTTTGGTACTCGGTTCAGTTATCCAGAAATGGCTTAAACGCAAAGATAAAGACAGAGACAGACCGCATAGGTCCAAAACTGCCGATGATGCTTCTCCTAAGCTAGTCGCCAGTTCGCCGGTACTCGGTGTGGTGCTTTCGCGGCCCCTGATACCCGCTACTTCAGATTCGCAGGCCTCTACTGAGACCCATTTGGAGTCTAGTATGCAGCGAGATTCTTCTTAGACTGTGGAACCTGCGGATGTCTCTACTTTGGCTGGGTCCGGAGCCGCTGTGCCGGCACAGGCGTCTGAGGGTGTATTCAGGCCTACTGACTTGCATATTAAACCGACCTCATCTTCTTCTTCAAGGCCTAAAACTCGATCCATGCCTAGAAAACCGATGTCCGGATCGCATGGTCATGCCCAGACCGTATGGTCAGACCCCTATGCCTAAAAAACAAATAAGAATGTCTGAAGACCTTATTACTCTAATCGGGGGAAGCCACCCTTCCCACTCTGAGATCTAGGGCTGATTTTCCTTCTGATTCTTCTGATCAGGACTCTGAAATTTCTGTTTCTTCTAATGGCCAGGATTTACCCTTATCTACCTATGAGGATTCTGATGCGGAGGACTCAATTCCATCTGCTTCCCCTCCAGAGGATTTCTCTTTTGGTGAAACCTTGCATACTCTTAGGGAGCATTTTCGCTGGGAAAGCCAGGATTACTCTGACGCCAAAAAGAGGCTTAGGGATTTCTTACTCCTTCCTTAACACAGGCCTTTAGCTATCCCTCCTATACTGGACATTGTTGATGCCTTCTTGGAATCTAGCCCTGGCCCCTGACTCTCTACCTCCTGCTCCCAGAAAACCTGATGGGTATTACAGGTTCCTGACTCACAAGTTCCTCTTTAAAAATCCTACTGCGCATCCCAAGACCATTTCACAGGGACCCAAGGGCATTAAGGATACTACTGCCAAAAATCCTACCCCCTCTGATAGGATTCCAGGGCGCTGGATAGATGGGGTAAGAAGGTATACACTTCTGCAGCCTTGGCCATTAGGGCTTTAAACTGCCAGTTTCATATGTTAAAGTATCAGCAGCATATTATTGGATTGCTTAAACAATTATGTTGATTCCTGACTGTGCTGAAAATAAAGATTTACAGGATTTAATGCATTCTGCTGAACAAGTTGGAAAACATACTTTGCAATGTGGTTTTGATTCATTAGATGCATCTTGCAGGGCTGCTGTCACTGGGTCTGTACTTAGAAGGCATGCTTGGCTTAAGGAGCAATCTTTGCCAGATCATGTTAAAGATAAACTGCTGGATGCTCCCTTAAACCAAGGCAGCCTATTTGGCAACAAAGCAGAAGTACTTAAAAAGATGGAGGAAAAAGCTAAATCTATGCAAACTGTTAAAGATTTCCTGCAAGTACAGCCTCCCAGATTTAGTAGGCATTGGCCCTCTAAGAATTGGTCCTTTCCCGCTTCTTCCAGGCCTTCTCAGTCCAAACCCAGAACCAGCAAAACACCCAGGCTGCTGTCCTAAGGTACTCACAGGACTAAGCAGTGGGGGGCTCCCACTTCCAAAGCAGGGAGTAGTAAGACCCCCCCCCCATGGTAAACTGTCCCAATGACTTAACTTCAAACCTTCCAAGCCCTGCACAACTGATTCTTTCCTTTAGGGGGAAAGATTGCCCTGCAGGCAAAATGGGAACCCGCAAATGGGTTTTAAATATAGTTTCCCAAGGATACAGATTCCACTTCCACTCCTTACCAACCCCAAACAGTTGGCCAGATCTACCCCCAAATCAATGGGCAGAGGCTCAAAAGTAAGTTTTCTCTCTTTTAAGCATCAGGGCTATTCAACCTGTCCCAGAAGAAGAATGGGGACAAGGTTTCTACTCAAGATTTTTCTGGTACCCAGAAAAGACAATTCCTGGCGTTCAATACTAAATACAGTTTTGGTAATTCCAAAATTCAAGATGCTAACTCTTCATCAGCTGCTTCCCATGCTAGGCAAAGATGCCTGGTTGGCAACACTGGATTTAAAGGAAGCCTACCTGCGCATCCCAATAAGGGAATCTTGCAGAAGATACCTACGCTTTAAAGCAGGGTACATGCACTATCAGTTCTCTGCACTGCCCTTTGTCTTATCTACTGCGCGGTTATTTACCAAGTGCCTAGCTCCAGTCATTGCATTTTGCAGGCAAAGAAATATTCAGATATACCCATACCTGGACGATTGTCTAATTCAGGCAGAAAACCAGGGCATACTGTTAAATCATCTGGCATTTGTAAAGAAATTGCTAACTTCTCTGGGGCACACCATAAACGAAAGAAATCGCATCTTGTACCCTGCCAACAAATTGTATTCCTGGGAGCAAGCTTGAATACAACTTCCCAGATGGCCTACCTCATGCCAGAGAAACAAGTTCATTTGACAGCCTACTACAAACTACTGGCCACAAAGACCCAGCTATCTGCAAGGAAAATACTGCAAGCCCTGGGGTTCATGGCCTCCTGCATTGTACTAATTCCATATGCAAGAATGCATATGAGGAAACTACAATGGTATCTAAAAAGCCTATGGTGTCAACATTTTCAGGATCTAGAATCAATGATTCCTTTCATACCTTGTCTACAGACAGAGTTCCTTTGGCGGGCAGAGGCCTTCCACCAAAACAAGGGACTGTCATTCACTCTATCCCCTGCTGCCCAAACCCTAACAGACTCATCTGACTATGCATGGGGGGCTCACTTGGCAGGGAAGTGCATTCAGGGCAAATGGAACCCAAGTCAAATGCACTTGCATATCAATCAAAAAGAAATGTTAGCTGTACAGAATGCTCTGACAGCCTTAAGGGCCACATTCTTCCAGGACAGTTATGGGGACAACACCACTGTTATGTGCTACATAAACAAGCAGGGAGGAACCCACTCATACCCTCTCTGCAGACTAGCCATGGCTCTGTGGAACACAGCCTTGAGCTACCAAGTGCACCTACAGGCTCAGTTCCTGCCAGGAAAACTAAATACACTGGCAGACGACCTAAGCAGAAATCTCATGGACCCACACAAGTGGAAACTGGAACTAAAGATATTAAACATGTTGAGAAACAAATGGGGGAGCCCAGAGATAGACCTGTTTGCCTCCCCCCAGAACTACCAATTGGACTAATTCTGCACAAGGACTCCCCACAAACAAGCTTGGAAAGTAGATGCCCTGTCCTTCACCTGGAAAAACCTATCAGTTTATGCCTTTCCTCCTCTGCTTCTCCTCCCCAAGTTACTACTAAAGATCAAACAGGACAAACCAAGGACAATACTGATTGCACCAGACTAGCCACGCCAACACTGGTACCCCCTCTTGCGCAGTGTGTCACTGCTGGCACCTGCCTCAGACCCCTGCCCTGTTGTCCCAGCAGGGGGGCCAGATTCTGCACCCACAGCTTCAAACCCTGAACCTGGTAGCCTGGCTAATTACCTGATCTCTCCGTTACCATCCCTCAGTAAGCAAGTGATGGATGTCATTCTGGAGGCAAGGAGGCCTAGTACTAGAAAAGATTCTATTCCTGGAAACAAACTCAGGGGATGGGCACAGCAGCGCCCAATTTACCTCAGATTCTTCAATACTAAACTGAGATGTTTCACAGGGGCCTTTCCTTTTCCTCCAAAATTCATGCCTCAGCCATTTCAGCTCATTAAAATACAGAACCCCCCTCTTCTCTCATCCACTGCTAAAGCTGTTCCTCAGAGGGGCCAGAAACTTAAGACCACCCAGGAGAGCCCCTACTCCAGCCTGTGACCTTAACTTTGTATTGGAAAAGCTCACTCTACCTCCCTTTGAACCAGCTGCAAATGCAGAGTTGAAATTCCTTTCTTGGAAAACAGCCCTCCTTCTAGCCATCACTTCAGCAAGAAGGGTGTCTGAATTACAAGCCCTCATGGCAGTGGAACCTTTCATCATCTTTCATGCGGACATTGTGTCCCTCAGAACCAATCCCACCTTCATGCCCAAGGTGGTATCCAGTGTGGCCCTTAATCAGTCCATTCATTTGCCAGCCTTCTTTTCTAATCCACAGAACAAAGGGGAACGAATACTGCACTCCTTGGACGTGCACATACAACTTAGATTTTACTTGGACAGGACTAAACCTCTCAGGAAATCTGAACAGCTCCTGGTTGCATTTGCTGCGGGGGCAGAGGGGAAGGCCATTTCAAAGCAAACCATTTCTAAGTGGATAGGCCACTGCATTCATTTCTGCTATAAGCACCATGGAAAACCTACCCCACAGGTGATAAGACCACATCAGTAGGGATCCGGAAATGTAGTAGTAGAACAAAAATAACAATTGCAGTCATCACAGCAACAATCAGGCATGAATGGTGAGCTGGGCGGGGTCAGATTGGGTTTTCAAAAATGCCCAGTCACAAATTTGTTTTGCGATGAATAGCTTGCTGCTGCACTCAAACACACTCCATAAACGTTGCTGTTTTAAGTTTGCTCCTATGAGCAGCACTTGGTTGTCTGACTCAGGGAAAATGTCCCCTTCTGATGTTCCCACAGTATCGGTCGTCTGTTCTGCTCTCACTCTGTCTGTTTTCTTCTGGTACGAGAGGAAACAGGCTTGTCATCCGATAAGGCTGCACAGGGTAGGTCGAAAGGAATTGGTTGGCTTCCCTCATTTGGCACTGCTTCCTGGACATGGGAGGTGTGAATCCATGTTTGAGACCCTTCGAGTCTAACAGCTGTAGCTGTGACGAGGAGCACCAAGAATGGTCCTTTCCTTAAATGTTGGAGGGTGTGTCGTTTGGAGAAAGAATAAACAAGCACCAAGTCTCCTTGGTTGACATCATGTGTTGTCAGGATTAGGCTGTAGCTGGGTGGAGATTACCTGAAAATGAAGATGCTGTAGAACAAAAATAATTGTTTACAATAAGTAAATATTGTTTCATCAACTACCTGCAGATCAAGATTTGCGGGTAAGGGTGTGGCTGGCATTGTCATATAGCGTCCCATGAGGATTCCATGAGCGGAGAATTTTGTAATTGCATTGATTGGAGTGTGGATAGTAAATAAAACTAAGGGCAAGGCCTCTGGCCATTTTAGACTAATGTCTGCAGTAAGTTTTTCTAGCTTAGTTTTCAGAGTTTGATTCATTATTATTACCATGCCAGAAGCCTGAGGTCTGTGTGGACAGTGATACTGCATCTGAATGTTTAGAACTTTACAAATTTGGTGACTAATCTGACTCGTAACATGAGTACGTCTGTCTGACTAAATGCAACATGGTACCCCAAAACGGGCTGTAAACTCATACAAAATCTTCTTGGCTACTGAGGCCGCATCATTTTTAATGCATGGGTATGCTTCTACCCAACTAGAGAAAACGTCAATCGAAGCTAGTACATATTTAAACTTTGCACACATTGGTAATTCTATGAAGTCGCACTGTATACAACAAAAAGGTCCCCATGGATTTTTAATGTGTGTGGGAACAGTTACAGATTTAGAAATTTTAAATTGAAGACATACTATGTTTGCACAAGATGCTGAAAAACTTCTGAAGCGTAAGGGGCATACCAATCAGTCAAAATGTGTTTTATTAAAGCATTTTTTTCTCAGATTGGAAGACAAATGGTAAGCCTGTGCCAGTTACGGTAAGAGTTTGATGCTACTATCCTTCCATCTGGATGGTGCCAAAGTGAATCTGGGGAATGACAGCAACCATCACAGATCCATCTTACCATTTCAGAGTAGTCAGCTTGGTTCTGAAAGACAACCCTTCCTGCAAAGTTATAAGCACATTTACAACTTAAAGAGCTGCAGAAAAGAAGCCTGAACATAAAGAAAAACAAATGCTTTAAACCACCTGTCATACAACATATATCCATACTCTACGATCAATCGTTGTATCAATAAATTACATAACATTACACATCTCATATCGCAATACCTACTAAATATAGATTAAAAAGTAAATAAAAACTTATTAAACTAAAAATTAAGATGATGTTATATAAAAGAAATGTCATCTTGTTAGACTTTCAAGCTGAATGCTCCCTTTTAAGGACTATGTTTTTACATCATGAGTACCCAGACTATATGGTTGATGGCATCATTGAGGAGGTTTCAAGTAAACGTGCTAGACGTTTTTACAAACCGATTCTAGACAGTGCCCACACACAACATCAACATGATGAGAATATTGTCCCCCTGTCAGCAAATAATTCTAATACTCTCCTTGAGTCTAAGGCACAAGGACCTATGTTTATCACAACTTTTAGTATCAATAGTAAGGATTGTTTCCGTATTCTATGTAAGAACTTGGCAGTGACCCAAGTGTTCTTCATAGAGTCGGTGATCAACCCAGAGTTGTGTATAAGAAAGCTAAAAATCTTAAAGCTTTCTTTGAACAACGTCAGTTATGGCTCAGTAGAACTGTTGGCATGTATAAATGTCAATCTTGTAGTTATTGTCAATATATTATTGAATCTAATAGATTCAAGGTACATGACCATCTGTACACTTTTAAAGCACAGAGTGAATTGCAATTCTAGAATGATAGTGTATATATAGATCAGTGCTAAGCCTGTTTGGCCTTTTATGTTGGAAAAATGGAGAGGCGTCTTCGTGAGCGCCTCTATGAACATATTTATTCTTTAAGACAAAATAAATCTGAAAACGCTTTGGCTAAGCATATTTCATCTTATCCTGACCATAGTTTTAAATTTTTGGTGATTGACCAAGTTTGTCAGGATTCTTGAGGTGGTCTTGCAGCCTTAAAGTTGGAAGAGCTTGAATTAGGCTGGCAGATTAGGTTAAATGCGTTCACTGTGCCTGGTTTGAATGAAGGCTGCTCTATTAGCAGCATTTTGAAGCTTAAGAGTTTAACGAGATGACATTTCTTTTATATAACAGCATCTTAATTTTTAGTTTAATAAGGTTTTATTTACTTTTTAATCAATATTTAGTAGGTATTGCGATATGAGATGTGTAATGTTATGTAATTTATTGATACAACGATTGATCGTAGAGTGTGGATATATGTTGTATGACAGGTGGTTTAAAGTGTTTGTTTTTCTTTAAAAGTTCTTTAAAAGTGCATTATTGCTGCTTTTATTGTCTTATTGGTTAATTGAGTGATTAACTGTTTTAGTATTTAAACCCTTTGGGTAAGATAGTTCATTCATCTGAAGAAGTTTATATACTGTGTCAAATGAAAAACGCTTTATTGTATTAAAGGATTTGGTATTTTCATCTGTGTGCCGTTTGCTTGCTACAGTTCCTTTTTTGTGTTTTATCAGTGTCTCGTTTTGCCTTGGGTTGAGTTTAAGCCTGAACATAAAGCAGCCTGCCTTGCTGCTCTGTTAGCAAAGGTATTTCCTACTGTTTTTCAGGTGAGTTATCTGACCTATGAGAGGCACATTTAGCAACAGCTATTTCCTTTGGGAGAAGCAGGGCATCTACTAATTAATTCACACACTGTGTTTTTAATTTTTGTCCCTGCAGAGGTCAAATAACCTCTTTGTCTCCAAAGGTTACCAAAATCATGAACCACTCAACACGCGTATCTTCAATCACTGTACACGGTAACAGTCTTTCTCTGTGCTAGCTTGCGAGCTTCAGTAATAACTACTAATTCAGCTCAGCTACTTGAGCTGAAGCATTTCCTTGCAGTTGTCCAGTCTAATACTCAATCAGTACTACAGACTGCAGAATCGGCTGTCAATTAGTCTTCCCTTCTGCTATACGATCCATTGACAAACAAAATTAGTCGGGGTTCTGCAGAGAAGTATCTTGGATATCAGGTCTAGGAGGAAGTGCATTGTTAACTAAAAAAGCACAGTCACGAAGTTCACCTTCAGCAGCAGTAGGGTAAGACAGGCTAGATTCAAGGGAGGGCATCTAATAATTTGCAAAGGAGGATTATTAAGTAGAGCTAGCTCATATTTGGAAAGTCTAGAGACAGAGATATTGTGTTTTAGCCTTTAATAACAAAGCATTAACAGCATGTGGAACTGCAACAAAGGATGTTCTTCGTGTTTCACTGTTGCAGTCATTACATTTGGGTAATCCTGCTGGCAGGTTGCCCTCAGTCGGTCTGAATTCCAAAGTCCTGGGTCAACTGCTGTCGCCCCTTCCCTGACATCAGGTCGTCAGGGGTATAAAAGATGCGGCGGACGCCATTTTCTTTGCCGTGCGGTGCCCGAAGCAGAATCATTTCGCATGTGCCGGTCGGCCGACTCCTGAGATTTTCGTGTTCTAGTTTCAGATCCGAAGTCTTCAATAAAGCTAAATACCCCATTGGGGAAACTTTTTTCTTGCTCTAGACCGATGTCAGAAAAAGTTAATAATTGTATTTCTTGTGGAAAGCAAATACCTCATAAGGACTTTCATTCTTACTGTAATCCTTGCCTAGGCCCTGACCACAACGTTGCTGGTTGTCGGTTTTGTGCTAGATTTAACCAAAGCACTATTAAGCATCTGAATGATTTTGCTTTAAATTATTTTGGACGCCGGTTTAATTATCCAGAAATGTCATCGGGTAGCCGTCCGACTACCGGAGTTCACAAAAAACGCAAAGAAAAGGAGAGAGAGATAGACAATAAAGGCCCAAAACCGACGACGAAGCTTCTCCTAAGCCAGTCGCCGGTTCTCAGTGAAGAGCTTTCGCAGCCTCTGACGCCCGCAACTTTAGAGTCTCAGGCCGCTACCGACTCCCTCGTGGAGTCGGCCATGCCGCTGGAAACTCAAGATATTGGAGCCTCTGATAGTATTCCTTCAGATGGGTCCGGAGCCGCTTAGCAGGCACCGGCTTCTGAGGGTGTATTCAGACCTAAACATCTTTACATTTAAACCAACCTCAGCTTCAAAGGCAAAGACTAAAGCACCTTCTAATGCAAAGAAACAAACTCAAGAGCCACGTGGACAGGCCTCTATGCCCAAAAAACAGATGCTCAAAATGGCCGTAAACTTAATTACCTTGATCAGGAGTTCCCATCCCCCTCCTGATAAGAGGCCTAGGCAAGAGACTGACTGTGAATCTTCAGATCAGGTTTCTATTTCATCTGATTCCTCTTCTGATCAGGAATATTCTCTTCCCCCCTATGAGGATTCTGAAGCTGAAGAATCTATACCTTCAGCTTCTCCTCCAGAGGACTATTCATTTGGGGAAACCTTGCATACCATGAGGGAGCATTTCCACTGGGAGAGCCAAGATTTGTCAGAATCTAAAAAGAGGCTCAGGGATTTCCTTTTACTTCCTCAACACAGACCACTAGCCATTCCACCTGTGTTAGATATTGTAGATGATGTGTTTTCGGAGTCTAGTCTTACCCCTGACTCCTTACCTCCAGCTCCTGTTAAGCCTGACAGATATTACAGGGTTTGTGACTCTCATAAATACCTTTTAAAAACCCTGCTGCAGACCCTGAAACTATTTCGCAGGGTCCCAAAGGAGTTGAGGCTTCCACTGCAAAAAACCCTACCCCCTCTGGCAGAGATTCTAGGACACTGGATAGATAGGGGAAAAAGGTTTACACATCTGCTACCTTGGCTATAAGGGCCTTAAACTGTCAGTTTCATATGCTCAAATATCAACATGTCATGGCATTGCTTAAACAGAAAATGTTATTAAACTCTCAATGTACAGAAAACAAGGAAATGCAGGATTTATTGCATGCAGCTGAACAAGCTGGAAAGCATACTTTGCAATGTGGTTTTGATTCTTTGGAAGCCTCCTGCAGGGCCGCAGTTACGGATTCTGTAATTAGGAGGCATGCTTGGTTAAAGGAACAAAATCTGCCTGATCATGTCAAAGTTAAATTATTAGATGCACCTTTACAGCATGATACTTTGTTTGGTGTTAAGGCAGAGGAGATGTTAAAGAAAATGGAGGGCAAAGCTAAATCTATGCAAACTGTCAAAGATTTTTACAAGTACAGCCACCTAGGTTTAGTAGACACTGGCCCACAAAGAATTGGTCCTTTCCTGTGTCAGGCAGACCTAGACGCCCTAGAGGCAGATCCCAGGTGCAAGGTTCCTACAAATCAAAGCAATGGGGTGCTTCTACCTCCAAAGCTGGAGAAGACAAATCACAACCATACAGGAAGCAGTCCCAATGACTTCCCCCTGCCTGCACCAAGCACTTATCTCCTGGCAGCACCCTTAGGGGGAAAATTAGCACTTTTTTCTCAAAATTGGGACATTATAACCCAGGACAAGTGGGTTCTAAATATTGTGTCACAGGGGTACAAATTCCATTTCCATATCCTGGCAAAGGCAAACGGCTGGCCATATCTGCCAAAAAATCAATGGGCAGAGGCACAAAAACAAGTCACATCCCTCATGGACATGGGGGCTATTCAACAAGTACCAGAGCAAGAGCAGGGACAAGGATTTTACTCAAGACTGTTCCTGGTACCCAGAAAGGACAAGACCTGGAGACCAATACTGGACCTATCTATTCTGAACACATTCCTGGATATACCAAAATTCAAGATGATGACTTTGCAGCAGCTTCTGCCCATGCTGGGCAAGAAGGCTTGGCTTGTGACTTTAGACCTAAAAGAGGCATACCTGCATGTCCCAATCAGACAGTTATGCAGAAGATACCTCAGATTCAAGGCTGGCTCAATGGATTACCAATTATCTGCACTGCCCTTTGGCTTATCTACTGCGCCCAGGATCTTTACATAGTGCCTGGCACCAGTAATTGCATTCTGGAGACAGAGGAATACAAATATATCCTTACTTGGACGACTGTCTAATTCAAGCAAAGAACAAGGACATTCTTCTACAGCACCTGGCATTTGTGAAAAGACTTCTAACATACCTAAGGTACACAGTCAACAAAAGGAAATCAAAACTAGTACCCTCTCAAGAGATAATATTCCTGGGTGCAAGCTTAAATACAACTGTCCAGATGGCTTATTTCATGCCAGACAAACAAAGGCAACTGACTACCTATTTCAAAATGTTGGCAACAGGGGCCCAGTTATCTGCAAGAAAAATTCTGCAGGCTTTGGGCTTCATGGCATCCTGCATCCTACTAATTCCATATGCAAGACTGCATATGAGGAAACTTCAGTGGTACCTAAAAAGTGTTTGGACTCAACATTGCCACAGCCTGGAAACAATGGTTACTCTTATTCCCTGCCTACAACAGGATTTTCGATGGTGGGCAAAGGCTTGTCACCAAAACAAGGGACAGCCATTCACATTACCCCCAGCCAGGCAGACACTAACAACAGATGCATCAGATTATGCCTGAGGGGCCCACATGGCAGGAAGATGCATTCAGGGCACATGGTCCTCAACCCAAATGCATCTACAGTTCAGTCAAAAAAAATGCTAGCTGTTCAGAATGCCCTGACAGCCTTCAAGGACATACTTCATCCAGGACAACTACTGATAACACCACGGTCATGTGGTATATAAACAAGCAGGGGGGCACACATTCTTACCCCCTTTGCAGACTAGCAATGACTTTGTGGGACACAGCATTAACTTACCATTTACATCTGCAGGCACAATTCCTGCCAGGAAGGAAAAATACCCCACGAGTAGCAGCTGGATCCACAAGTCTTCAGCTTGATAACAAGGAAGTGGGGATGCCCGGACATAGATCTATTTGCCTCCCCTCACAACTACCAACTAAAAAGATTCTGCACAAGGACTTATCACAGACAAGCATGGAAAGTGGACGCCCTATCAGTATATGCCTTTCCCCACTGCCTCTCCTCCCCAAGGTACTCCTAAAGGTCAGACAGGAGAAGCCAAAAATGATACTGATTGCCCCAGACTGGCCCCGCCAGTACTGGTTTCCAATCCTAAAGAACTTGTCTCAATGCCCAGCTTGGACCTTACCTCAAATACCTCATCTACTGTCCCAGCAAAACAATCAGATCTTGCACAGCCAACTCAAGACTTTAAATCTGGCAGCATGGCGGATAATGTAGTCGTACAAAACACACCCCTCAGTAAAGCTGTGATGGATGTCATTTTGGAGGCCAGAAGGCCTAGTACTAAAAAATCTTATGCTGGAAAATGGAAGAGATTCTGTGCTTGAAACCAGGCACAAGAAAGTGATACAGCTGTGCCAAATATTCCTCAGATTTTGCAATACTTAACTGAGATGCTGGACAAAGGCCTATCTTTTTCATCTATTAAAATTCATGCCTCTGCATTTCAGCTCATTACAATACAGAGCCACCAATCTTTTCTCATCCCTTCTTAAAACAGTACCTCAGTGGAGCCAAAAATTTAAGGCCTCCAAGGAGATCACCAATGCCTGCATGGGACCTCAACTATGTCTTGGAAAAACTCACCGTGCCTCCTTTTGAGCCAGCTGCTACTGCTGATATAAAGTTTTCATCGTGGAAAACAGCTCTGCTCCTAGCAATAACTTCTGCAAGACGAGTTTCAGAGCTACAGGCACTCATGGCTGTGGAACCTTTTATCTTTTTTTGTCCAGACAGGGTCTCTCTGCGGACAAACCCAACATGTATGCCTAAGGTGGTGTCCAGTGTGACCCTTAACCAAACTATTCTTCTGACAACTTTTTATCCAAATCCACAGAACAAGGGGGAGAGAATTCTGCATTCTTTGGATGTACACAGACAGCTTTAGATTCTACTTGGACAGAGCCAAAGTTTTCAGAAAGACAGAGCAATTACTAGTGGCATATGCTGCAGGTTCACAAGGAAAGGCCATCTCAAAGCAGACGATTTCAAAGTGGATAGGCCACTGCATTTGTTTCTGCTACTTACACCATAGCAAGCCAGTGCCTAAGGGCACTGGGCCACATTCAACCAGAGCTGCAGCCACTTCAGCAGCCTTTCTCAGGGGAGTACCAACCAATGACATTTTAGAGGCAGCTACTTGGAGTTCAGTGCACACCTTCACAAAGCACTATCATCTGCCACTGTACTCTAAATCCAGGGCAGGCTTTGCCACTGCAGTTCTGCAGGGCCTCATAGCCGCTCCTAATCCTGTTTAGCTCCAGCCTCCCATCCATAGCTTTGGGACTCTACCCAAACGTAATGACTGCAACAGTGAAACACGAAGAACATAGTACAGTTGTGTACACTTACCATAAATGTAGATGTTCGAGTGTATTCACTGTTGCAGTCCAGGTTACCCACCTGCCATCCTCCTTTCTTCTGATGGAACCTATGTGGTGTATTTTCTGGTAGATGAAGGTAAAGTTTATATTGGTGCATGTATTTACGTATATATATATATATATATATATATATATATATATATATATATATATGTATGTTATATATATATATATAAATTGTGGCTACCCTTTTAGGGGGCACCTGACATCTGGGGCAAGAAAAACCTGAAGAAAATGGCATCGACCACATCTTTTATACCCCTGACGACCTGACATGAGGGAAGGGGTGACAGCAGCCGACGCAGGACCCAGGACTTTGGAATTCAGGCCGACTGAGGGCAACCTGCCAGCAGGATTACCCAAATGTAATGACTGCAACAGTGAATACACTCTAACATCTACATTTATGGTAAGTGTACACAACTGTACTTTTCATGACCCAGAGTAAGTGCCACTGCCATATCAGCTAACAGGGCAGTTGTGGCTACAACTGTGCGGCAAGAGGTAAGTGCGGCTGTCACTGGATCAAGATTTATATTGTAATAAGCAACTGGTCTAAAGTCATCATTTATTTTCTATGATCCTAATGCTACCTTGTTGCATTCACAACAGAAAAGAAAACCCTTTTGAGTAGTCTGTCAGTCCTAATGCTAGAGGATTTGAAAGAAGTGTTTTTAACAGAGTAAAACTTGTTCATGGCAGGGTTGCCACGGGAGCGGCTCAGGGGTGTCCTTTTTCAGTAGTTGTAGTAAAGGTTTAATTATTTCAGCATAGTTGGATACCCACAGTCTACAATAGCCTGGTAAACCAAGAAATGGTCAAAGTTGTTTCTGGACAAACTGCTGCAAGTTCTTCAAAAAACTTCAGGGTGAGATCCAACATGACACAGTAGAGACAGAATAGAGGCAGGAGCCGATTTCAGAAAAAGAACCGAGTCTGACTCGGAGCTTTTCAGTGAGTTCAGAGATTAAATTGTATAATTTAACAGAGATTTGTTTAACGGATACACAAGAGCGTGTTTTAAAACTAGGTTTAAATTATATACCTAGTAAACGTGCTGCTGTGGCTAATACTTTGTTAGAACTGAAAATGTATACCCATAAGTTGAATTTAAGATATATTATGAAAGATGTCAATGTTAAATCAAAGAATCATTGGTATAATCCTTGTTTGCACTCGACTTTAAAGGTGTTCGATAGCTTTTGTGATAGAGATGTTGGGTCTGTCTTAAAGAGCAAACCAAAACAAAAGTTTTTTAATTTAACTAATGAAGAAAGAAAGTTTTTTTTGAACTAAGAAACGAACAAGATTTATGTTTGATGAAGGCAGATAAAGGTGGTGGGTTGGTAATTATGTGAACCATAGATTATAATAGGGCCATGGAAAGCATATTAAACAATGAAAGTGAATATTGTGAAGTAACTTTTAACATCATTGAAAGAAGTTACAAATATATCCAATATTGCTTATATGATTTTCTAATGAATGGCGATATATCTATGGATTTGTATAATTTTCTTTTAATTGATGAACCTAAAGTGGATATACTATTTGGTATACCCAAAATTTATAAACCTATAACCAACCCACCCTTTTAAATCCATTAGTACAGAGTTTGCCTTCTTTTGCTAAAGATTCTTGGTCTTTTCTTGACCAGATAAAATAATTTTCTGATAATTTTTCTAATATCATTAACTCAGATATCTTAGTCAATAATGAATTGACCATGTTAACAGTAGACGTTACTTCCTTTCCTCAAATATAAGGGGTGGAGTTTGTTGAAATTGTTTTACATAAGTATACTATGTGGAGTGATTCCAGTATTAAATTATATTATTATTGGAAAATATTTTTTTATTTTCAACAAAAAATATTACAAACAACTAAAGGGAGTAGCGATGGGGGCTACAGTAGCGCCGGCTTTTGCTGGATTGGTAATGGGGTGGTGGGAAAAAATCCTACCAACCTTAAGTTTTTTTTCTAATCTATTATTTTACTGTACAATGAAAAACAGATCATCAATGAATCTAAAGGGTGAAGACATTATGGTAAATATTTTTTTTGAAGAAATCAGTAGTAGTTGTAGTTTTTTAAATTTCACCATCTCTGACAGAGGAAAGAGTTTGTTTTTTGGATTTAGAATTAATTTCGTATGTGATGGAAAAGACGTTTTCTAGTGGAGTTTACAGGAAGCAAACGTACGTAAACAATTATTTACATTTCAAAAGTAATCATCCAAATTTTATAAAAACGAACATTCCGAAGGGCCAATATATAAGAGCATCTAGGATGGTTAGTAACAAGACTGATTTTATTAAAGAGATGGAATTTATCACTCAATTATTTATCAATAGAGGATATCCTATTAAGTTATTAGATAAATTAGCCTCTAATATAAAGGAAAGAAGAGAACATGATTTTCCACCTATTTTAACCAAAGGATTAATAGTTAATAAAAACATCTTATGGAGAAATCTAGTGAGATGTTACCTAGATGTGCTATTGAGATGTCTGCAGATAGTGAAAATATTAAATGTGCCATACAAAATAATTGGAAAATAATTAATGGCAACAATGAATTGAGCACAGTGTTGGGAGAAGCACCTAAGTTTGTTTATAAGAAGAATAAAACTATTAAAAACATGCTTCAATGTGATGAAAACTCTTATACAACCTCCAGTTACAAATAAAATTAGAGGGATGTTTAAATGTTATAGCTGTAGTGCCTGTAGGTATATTTTGGAGGGACCTTACATTAATTTAGAGCATTATGATAAAACTATAAGCATTGATGGAAGATATAATTGTATGACTAACAATGTTGTATATGTTGCTTTATGTTCAGGCTGTTCTGCTTATTATATAGGTATGACTACAAGAAGCCTTAGTAAACGCATAAAGGAACATTGTTATGTTATAAAGACTAAAGATATCAGCAATGCCCTTTTATAGGCACACAATGAAATGTACATTATACAAAAAATTTATTCAATTTTAGAACATGTCAAAGGTGATTTTGAGGGGGAGGTAGCATGAAAAATAAGGTAGAAAGCAAGGAAACTCTGTGGCAGTTAAAGTTGGGAGCAGATGTCTCGCCAGGCCTTAATGATATGATAAATATCAAATGTTTTTTGGTCAACAATGAATTGAAAGTATAAAGTATAAAAAATACACTAAAATTATGTTTACATTAGTGTTATAGTGTTATATATATATTTTATACATGTTTTTGGTTTTTTTAAAACATTTTTAATCAAGTAAATATTGTATGAATTAATCAATTATATAATTGTATTGTTAACTGGTTGTTAATTAATGTTTTAGTATAAATACTTGTGGGCTTGTAGACAGTTTCATTCTGAAGAAGTCTATCGGACGAACACGTTGAATAAATTATTTTACGTTATTTCTTGGCTTGGTTTTCTGGAGCACCAGTATTCTTGGTTTTTTGCTGTTGGCTTCGCTGGTTTTGGGTTTTTCTTTGGTGATGTGAAAAGATTATCTGTGTACTGTACTAAAGCAGACCCGCAAGGTAACTGTATTTTATCTAGCTGTTTTTTCATTTTTCTTGAAAATAAGGTGGGTGATTCTACATATCTTTGGGGCAAACTGCTATCTTGTATATGTAAACGCAAACAAATACTATCAGGATATATTGAGATAGAAAAGAAGGCTGAGGAAATATCAGTAACCAAAAAGGTGGCAGCAGAAGGAGGAATTGAGCTAATAATAGTTGCTGGGTTGAGTACTTCTGGAAAAGCAGGCACAACTGTTGTATTCATAGATCTTGGACAAATCTGCAAGTGTCTTTGCCAGGTTTCTTTACTGGCAAAATGGGTAATTGTTTCAGTTACTGCTTCTCTGCAGAAAGAGGATGTTGTGCTACCATGGGCAGAGGTTCATGAGTTTTTTTTTTTAAAGTAATTTCTACTGCAGGTCCTCCTACCTCATTTTCGTGGGTTATCCATAATGCGAAGGAACTCTAGAAATTCTACATCTGATAGCTGTACAGGTTGTGTGTCAGTAAGGAATGAAAAGAGCATTTCCTCATCCAAAACACCTGCAACAGCAGACATCTGCATCACTGGAGACTCCTTGGGAACATTTAAGTGTATTCCGTCTAATATACAGAATATTGTGCATTGCAACTTGCACAGAGGATCCCTACCTAAAAGATTAAGGGGTGCAGGGGTTCCAGTGAGAAAAGCATGTTTGTCTGTCAACGGTCCCAACTGAATCGGAACTGAAACTGTGTCTGTGTAGTCTGAGACTGCTGATACCTCGACTCCTTGCACTGAGTTGCAGGGCAAAGGGAGATTCTTGGCCGCAAAAGCATTTAACATTGATCTAGTAGCTCCAGTATCTGTTTGAAAGGGAGTATTGCTGTCTTGAACTTTAATGTTAACAAATGGTCCTTTCTGGTGTACAGGTATGAATGGAAATATCTGTGATTCCTGTTCATAGCTATCCTATTTATTTTGTTGCCGAGCTGGTGGCTGCCAAGGAGTGTTCCACATAAGAGGTTGTTGCCTTACATTTTGCTGACCTCGTGGTGACAGCTGATTAGCAAATGGATTGTTAGACTGCATTGGTGCATCTTCTGGCTGCAGAAAAGGACAGTTGTCCTTCCAGTGACCATTTTGGCCAAAATTAAAACACAGATTTGAATGTTGTCCCTGTCCCTGTCCTTGTGAATTTGTGGTATTAATAAAATTCTGAGGAAATGGTCCTCCATTTTGAGAAAATCTAAATTTATTACGTCCCCTCCTCCTCCTCTGTTTTTCCTGTTATTTCTGGTAAACTGTTGGAGCTGTAAGTTTAATAATTTTTCTTGTGTCTCTTGTTGCTCTTGTTTTTCACGAGTAATGTTGTCTGCTACATATTGAACCCAGTTAGCAGATGTTCATCGTGTTACACTGCTGCAGTCATTACACTTGGGTTATCCTGCCGTCAGGCGGTCCCGCAGTCGGCCAGAGTTAAGTCTTGGTTTGGCGTCGGTTGCTGTCGCTTCTTCCCTGGCGTCAGTGTGCCAGGGGTATATAAGATGCACCCGACACCATTTTCTTCAGTCTTTCTTGCTGCACGGTGCCCGAAGCAGAAGCAGTTCGCAAGTGCTGGTCGGCCGACTCCTGAGATTTTCGAAGTCGAATTTCAGATTCGAAGTCTTCAATAAAGCTAAGTACCCCGTTGGGGAAACTTTTTTCTTGCCTCAGACCGATGTCAGAAAAAGTTAATAATTGTATTTCTTGTTCATAGGTTCATAGGTTCATAGGTTTATACTAGGCTATCTGCCCTAAGGCATTTATAAGCCTAGCCTAAAGTTATATGGAAAAATACTGTGCCCATTAGTTTGTTGCGCCTCTGTCCAGCAGTGACCCAGAGATGATTCCCGGGGTAAACCCTACGATCTCCCATCCACAGGTCAAGATTTCTCTTGAACAGAGCCAGCGAGGTGCTCTGCCTAACATGGACCGGGATTTTATTCCACAGCATAGGGAGTCTCTGAGTGATAAATCTATCCCTCCAGCATGTCCTATTTATATCCGTGCTAAGGTTTAAGTCGCTTGCTCTAGTGGTTCTGGTGGATTTGGATTTTTTGAGGTGGAGCATGTCCATCAATTCCGGGTTGGACATGGCCTTGTATGTCAGGCACATGTCACCTCTGAGCAGGACTGAATAGAGCTGGAGTTTCTTCAGTCTGGCAGCATATGACAGATTTTGGAGTCCCTTTATCTTTTTGGTGAGGAACTTTTGGGGTCTCTCCAATTGCTGCAGATGTCTGGTGAGATACATCCCGAATGGGGCATTGTACTCGATCATTGGTCTGATAAGTGAAGAGTACAGGGGAACAATGACCTCACTAGATCTGGATGTGAATCCCTTCATGATCAGGTGGGCAATGTAGAAGGTCTTTCTAACCACTTTAGCAACGAGTGTCAAAAGAAAGGCCACTGTCAACCTGGGTCCCCAGGTCCCTGATAACCTCTTCTGTGCTTAGTGGATTTCCACCTATATGGTAGCTTGGGGTTACCTTGTTTTTCCCGAAGGGTATGACTATACATTTTTTGGTGTTTAACTTCAGGCCATGGCTCTGGCACCAGCTGTCTGTTTCCATGAGTCCCCTCTGAAGGATATCCGTGTCCGATGCACTTTCCACTATTGCAAACTTTGTCAGCCAAAGTCCTCCCATTTTGGCCTGTACTTCTGAGAAGTAGATGCCTGTGGGACACCACTTGTGACCGGCTTGCAATCTGACATAGCGCCAGCAACTCTAACCCTGTGGGTTCTGTCCTTAAGCCAGTTTGCAACCCATCTTGTGACATATGGGTTTACATTTAAGCTTTTCTACAATACCCGAGTGGGGTATTGTGTTGCAAGGTCAAGGTAGGCTGTATGGACTGCCTTTCCTCATCAGTGGCCTTGGTGACTGTTTCGAAGTCGACCAAGTTCAAAAGGCATGATCTGCCCTTGACGAAGCCAAACTGGGTCGGGTCCAATGTCTGCAAGTCCCCTATATCTTTTATGAGCTCCATTATGATCCTCTCCATAGCTTTGCAGACCAGACTTGTTGGTCTGTAGAGGCACCGCCTTTGTGGAGTGGGACCACAGTTGCTTATCCTGTGGTAAGGCTGAGATTAAACAGCTGCGGGTTTAGTTTCTCATTGAGCTCGTGTAGCACACAGCCAGGGACACCATCCGGTCCCATTGATGCTGTGTTTTTAGCTTTAGAGAGAGCAGCTTTCACCTGCACACTTGAGATGTCTGGGAGGCTACACTCCGCTGGGATAGTTATCTCTCCTTTAGGGGGGGGAGAGGGGGGTGAAGTTTGCACTGAACTTGTCTGCCAGTATGTTGGCAATGTCTGTGGATTCAGTGATTTTTCTATCATTTTGGACTAATTCTGAGCATATCTGGGAGTTTCCACCCAGGTTCCTAACATAGCTGAAAAAGGCCTTATGATTGTCTTTTGAATCCATGGCAATTTTTCTCTCAAAATTGGCCTTAGTTGATTTTATGAGTGCTCGTATTTTTTTTACTAATACTGATCAGGGGTGACTTTCCTTTTATGGATTTTGTTCCATCATGTAATAGCTTTCTCCTGTTATTGTAAAGTTTGTTAATGGCTGGGGTCCACCAGACTGGACGTTTGCCCTTGGAGGAAAGAGTCTTGGTTTTATTTGGGATTGCCTGGTCCATGCAGTCCTGGAGGTGTTCATAGAAGGCATTTGTAAGGGCTTCCGCAGCTTGGGTTGTGGTTTCCACTGGCTCAGGGGCCTTGAAGGATACCACACCAGTCTTGAGTAGTGTGAAGTTTGCTTTAGAGAAGTTCTTCACTGTGGTCCTTTTTGTTTGGGGTGGAGGCGGGATGTGGATTTCCAGTGAGATTAGTTTATGATCATATCTCACCAATGAGGGATATACTTTGGGTGTGGAGCATTTTGTCCCCATGTTTGTGATAATGAGATCTAGTATATTTTCTCCTCTAGTGGGAATAGTGACTAATTGTTCCATGGCATTTGAATTTATGAACTCCAGGAACCGTTGGGCTAGAAAGTTAGGGCTTGAGTAATGTTCCCAGTCGATTTTCGGGTAGTTGAAGTCACCCAATATGATGATGTTTGGAGATACATTTATACCCTCCAGTGTCTTCAGGAAGGCTGTGTGGGGTTCCTGAGTTTGAGAGGGTGGCCTGTAGCATGCTACAAATTGTAGAGCAGTTTTGCCTATGATTAGTTGCACCTGGATGGTTTCTGAAGCACCAACCTGGAGGTGTGGGTATCCTTTATGAATATGGATACACCCCCTCCTTTTGTGGTGTGGACCGGGTTTTGGGGCCGGAACGCATGATATGAGGTAAAACCTGATATTGCCGGGGTGCTCTCAGGAGCCCTGAACCAGTTACAGCACAGACATCGATGTTCTCCATACTGAGAAGGGCCTTGAGTGCGTGCATTTTGAGATTTAGACTTCTGGCATTGAGCAGCATTGCTTTGTTTCTTCCCATTTAGGTTTAGAATTTGAGCCTTGCCTAAAAAAGGCACTATGGGGGAGGCAAGAGCCTTAGCCAATATCCGGAATCCCAGGGGTGACAGGTGCAAGCCGTCCCTTAGCGCAGCGTGGCTTGTCAAGCATGTCATCCCAGGCAGACAGACACTGGATCCCCTTTGAATGACACCAGAAATTAAGCCAATTGTTAAAGCTGATCATCTTGTCTCTATATTGTGGCATCATTCTTGGTGAAGGAAGGATACTGCTCAAGGTCAGGGTCATACCGGCCTGGGCTACATAATCAGAGAGCTCCTCTATGTCTCTTTTCATGTAGTCCAGGGAGTCAGGTCGTTCACACCAGCATGGACAATGACTGTGTCATATTTGTACTTGCCGTGGAGTGACCAGAGTGCTTGTGTTATGTGGCGGATTCTAACTGTGACCCTCTCCTTGTTCAGCCTGGTGAGTGGGAAGTCAGTGTGTCTGACTATGGAGTCACCTATGACAAGTATGTTTGGTGTTGTATTTGGCCTTAAGGGCTGTGACTGCTTTGCACACTGATTTTGTGGTTTATGTGTTGCTTGTGGGGTGTCTTGAGGTAGCAGTTTCTTGGGTGTCTGTTTTGGAGGCCTTTGCTGTTTAGGTAAATTTTTACTCAGAGCCTCCGAGTAAGTCTTTGTGTGTTTGTGTTTGATTCAGTGGTGTGGTAGCATTATGTGAGGCTGGTTTTGTGGTGTGTGTAGTTGCCTTCTCCTCTTGTCTGGTCTTGCCAGTCCTGAGTTGAGAGAGCTCGGCCTCCAGTTTGGCTAAATAGCTGCATCTCTCGCCATAGCCGGTTTTAGGCACCTGGGGGCCCCCTGGGGCCCCTACCACAGCAAGTTATCTTATCCTGATATTTTGTCACATCTGTAAAACCAACCAAAGTTAGTGCAGCAGTCTTGCATACTTAAACTATGAGGGTAATAACTCTTATTTATATCTCCTTTAAAATTCAAAGATATTTCTGGTTGTAGTAATGGTGTTTTGTCAAGTAACAGGCATCAGCATGCCATTAAATATTTTACTACAGACATAGTGCTCCTGGCTTAGTTAAACCCTGCTTTTGGACATTTTCTCCACTAAAACTAACTACATAGCCAGCTTTTAGTCCCTGCAAAACCATGGCTGCAGGGCCCCTAATCATCTTTGTCTGTGTGGGGCCCCACAAGCTGCTGCTGACTGGGTAAAAATGAGGAATGAAAATGCATTAATTTCCTAATTATGCTCTTTAACATGAACAGGGCTGTGATATGACCCTATTAGGATGAAGATGATAATGAACATGAACAATATAAGCACTAGAAGGATCAGCAGCCCAGAGTGACTTACCTCAGTGCAAACTTTGGATTTTAAGAAGAGCTAATGTTTCCGATCATCAGGGATAGTTTCTCTTTCAGGTAGTTTTATAACTAATACCAGAACACCAGATACTATAACTCAATTTCTTTACTTAAGAATTCAGTATAATTCCCAAAAATAATAGAATAAATGCTCAGAATCATAAATATGTTTAAATTTCTCTAATTCACTTAAAAGTTACTAGAATAACATATTTTGCATCAACATCTATTTTTGGACAATAAGTATAAAACTCAGATGTCTGGATTGATTGACTGTAATCCTGAATGATTTACCAGCAAATCAGACTTTTACGAAGGATAAAGCAAAAGTATGAACAAAATCAGGAAGGTCTGTGAAAGTAGGGACAGTGACAAGTATGCATTACTCCTCGATGAAATAAATCTTACTGCTTCTGCTGTTTGACAAATGCTAAACAGCAGTGACTAATCTGGTGTGGCAGTACCAATGTTGCACAAGGCATTGCTGTTTGCTGAAATAAGTACATAACTAGTACTGCTGTGGCTTATGCATGTTAGTGTGTGTGTTTGTGTGTGTGTGTAAAAACATCACTGATTTTATCTGTGCAAGCACCCAATAAAGCCAGGACACAGACATTATTCTTGTGCATCAGTAAAAATGTACCTAACAAGTAATTATATTTCAAAGTAAGACATAACATATATCACAGAACATTCCGACACTTAGATATTCTTGGAGTTTGGTTGCCTCCACTCACCAGACTGTCTAAATGGATAATGGGACTCCCTTTATCATCCTTGCCTCTATGGGGCCCCACCAAAGCTGTTGCTTGTTGGAGAAAAATGTGTCAATTTTCTGAATACGCTGTTTAACCTGAATGGTGCTGAGATATGACCCTTTTAGGATAAAGCTAATAATAGCCTCTGTTTACAACCACACCCATTCTAAAACCAGCCCTGTTGAAATGTGTGTGTGTGTACATAAAGCTGCTCGGTTATGAGGGGCTGGAGATTGTGTGGATATTACATCTTTGATTTTCATCACAGTCTAACCTTAGAGGTGCGCATGAAGTCATTATAGCTTGTGTTTGAGCTGAGGGCAGTGTTTCTCACAGACCTCAGAGGTGTACAAAGAAGGTTACTATAGCTTGTGTGAGAGGTGTACTGTCTAGGAGCAACAAATTTGAATATTACTGAAATCATTCTCACAATCACGTACTAGGCACATATACATGTGGCTACCTTTGACTGGGGTGAAGAACATGCTATGTATATGTATATCATCAGTCACTTGAAATATATGACAAAGGCAATTTAAATCTCTGCTTTCATCCCAGTCTAACACCAGAGGGATGCATAGGCAGTGACTTGTCTTTTAGAGGGTTAGGGAGGTAAGCAGTATTTCCAGAGAAGACTTAAATATTCTCACAACTACTGGCTTGTTAGTTTACTCTAAGCTACAATTTTGTCAGCTTTGAAAATTAAGCCTTGGGCACAAATTATGCCTTGAAAGAAAAAAAATAAGACTGACATTCTTTTTTTCTTCATAATTTTATTTAGGCAACCATTAGAGTAAAATGTTGAGAAAATGCTCTAAAATGCATCCCAGACCATCTGTAAACCTGTGGCTTCTTGGGCCCTGATTTGAGTTATTTCCTAAATGGTTATTACTGGGCTGTCTTGTTCAGGAAAGGTGTGTTGAAGGATGCAAGGAAAACTAAAGCTGAACCACAACAGTGATTTTTTCCTTAATCATAATTTGTGTTCAAGCTATTATTGGATGAAAAGGTTGTGTAAAATGCACTTCAGAGCATATAGAAAGTTATGGCTTCTTGAAAAGCTTAGAGTATGGCAAAATGTGAGAAAAGGAAGAAAAGTAATGTGAATGGTATGGGGAAGCACAAAAGGAGAAGGACTCTGAGGTGAGGACTGGAGGTGTGTGTGTGTAGGGGTGTTGAAATGTAGGTCCAGTAATCATTTCACTTTAAGTCCAGACCTGTACATAGACTTGTTGCAATGTATCACTGTTGCAGCTAAGTGCCAGTAACTCTAACTGCCTCTTTGTTAGACAGCTCAACATAGTGATAGTGTGATACATAGGCCTGTTGTAATGTAAAAGCTTGTAGCTGCAGGTCTGTCTGTGGATACTACTCCTAAAAGTTTGCAGCATGAAATAAAGGGTTGCTTAGGATGGATGGCATTGTTAGGATGATACTTATACTGGAAGTGCCTAGGGGGCCCCCAACTTGACACTTGCTGGGGGCCCCCAAAATGCTAACACCGGCCCTGTCTCTCGCAAGTATTTGTGTTATGTGGGAGGAGGAGAGGGTTGTCTGTGTACATGATGCAATTGTAACATTGCCTCAATATTCCCAGATTCACCAACTGGGCAGGAGAGGACGCCAGCATCTGGCCCTTCGACATGCTAGAAAAATTACGGAGTTAGGTATGAGACTGAATAAGAGAGGACTTAGTAAGGAAGTGGGTACTCCTGGGGGGGTTTCGCAAGTGAGGGACTTTGTATAATATAGAAGTGCTTAACCTGCAAGGAAGATGCTTTTAAGACAAGTGCTGAGCTTTTTTTTTTTTGAAAAAAAAAACTTTTAGGAACAAGTGCTGCGCTTTTTAGTTAAGGGATATACTGTTTAGGTTACTAGTAGAGCAGTTCTAAGGGAAAAAATGAAGAACACACTTTATGGAGCCAGAAAAGTTTAACCTTGTTAAACCGGCGCTGCCCGATGCTGCTCTAGTGGCAACTCCGCGCTAAAGCGTGCTTTATAGCAGGGGGCTGGAAAAGGCAGGAAATGACCCAAAATGGCCACTGAATTACAAGTTACTGTCTTAAACCACTCCTCTGAGGACAAGCAGGCAGCTCAGTACTCCCCACTCCCACTGGTGAGTAAAGAAACTTCCCCCTGACCAAACAAAGAAAATGGAGAAGTACAGGAACCAAGACAAAGCCCAGGGATCAGCAAAACCTGATCACTGGAACAACTAGCCAGGAAAGTTAGGAGAACAAGAATATTTTTTTTTTTTTTTTTTCACAGACAGAACAGAAAACACAATAAATGCTTTGCTTTTCGATTTAAATGCTATCAAAAGCTAGTACACTTGAGTGTATTAGCCTGTAGTTTAACTTTTAAGCAAACTTAAACCAAGAAGTGCAACCAACAATTAAAGCTTATAAAAACAGGAAAAACAGGTAATACCACCATAAAATAGACAGAAACAGTCGTCAAAAAACACAAATGGTCGAAAAATGCAAGACAAAATACTTAAAATCTGGAAAGTTGCTTTTTTTTGTAGGAAGCAAATACCTCATAAGGACTTCCACTCTTACAGTATTCCATGCCTAGGCCCTGATCACGATGTCACTAGTTGTCGGTTTTCTGCTAGATTTAACAAATGCACTATAAAACGACGTTTTGATTTTGCTTTGCGCTACTTTGGCCAAAGGTTCAATTATACTATGCCGTCGGACCACTGACGACTGCATTTCTGAAAAAACGCAGACACAAGGATAACGACAGGCATCCGAGGTCCAAAACCGACGACAAAACCTCTTCTAGGCCATTCGCCGGTTCTCAGTGAGGAGCTTTCGCAGCCCCTGACACCCGCTACCTCAGAGCCACAGGCCGCCTCCGACTCCCACGTGGAGACAACTAGGCCTCTGGAAACTCAAGGTATTGGGCCTACGGAAACTAATCTCTCAGATGGGTCCAGAGCCGCTGAGCAGGCATCGGCTTCTGAGGGTGTTTTCAGACCTTCACAACTTACCATTAAAGCAACAGCCAAGACAAAAACACCATTAAAGACAAAGAAGCAAGTACAGCATTCTCCTGGACAGTCCTCCATGCCTAAGAAACAGATGCTTAAAATGGCCAAAGACCTCATTACTCTAATCAGGGGTTCCCATCCCCCTCCTGAGAAAAGGCCTAGGCAGGATACAGACTATGACTCCTCTGATTAGGTTTCCATTTCCTCTGATTCCTCTTCAGACCAGGGATACTCTCTACCCCCCTATGAGGACTCCGATGCTGAAGAATCTGTCCCTTCAGCCTCTCCTCCTGAGGATTATTCTTTTGGGGAAACTTTACATACCATGAGGGAGCATTTCCATTGGGAAAGTCAGGATTATTCAGAATCCAAGAAAAGGCTCTGGGATTTCCTTTTATTGCCTCAGCACAGGCCCCTGGCTATTCCGCCTGTGCTAGATATTGTGGATGATGTGTTCTCTGAATCCAGCTTATCTCCTGATTCTTTGCCCCCCTGCACCAGCCAAGCCAGATAGGTATTAGAGTCCCTGACTCTCACAAGTTTCTTTATAAAAACACTTCTGCTGATCCATAAACTATTTCCCAGGGTCCAAAAGGGGTTAAGGCTTCCATTGCAAAAAATCCAGTACCCTCTGACAGAGATTCTAGAGCATTGGATAGATGGGGGAAGAAAGTTTACACTTCTGCAACTTTAGCAGTAAGGGCTTTAAATTGCCAGTTTCACATGCTTAAGTACCAACAATATGTAATGGCTCAGTTAAAACAGAAAATGCTTGCAAGCTCAGAAGCTCCTGACTGTAAATAAATGCAGGATTTATTACATGCAGTTGAACAGGTGGGAAAACATACTCTGCAAAGTGGTTTTGATTCTTTAGAGGCCTCTTGTAGAGCCGCAGTTACAGGTTCTGTGATTCGAAGACATGCTTGGTTAAAAGAACAGAGTTTACCTGATCATGTTAAGGCAAAATTATTGGATGCTCCTTTACAGCATGATACCTTGTTTGGTGTTAAGGCAGAAGAGGTGTTAAAGAAAATGGAAGATAAAGCTAAATCTATGCAAACAGTCAAAGATTTCTTACAGGTACAGCCACCTCGATTTTAGCAGAAATTGGCCAACAAAGAATTGGTCCTTTCCAGTGTCAGACAGGCCACAGAGAGGCAGATACAGACGCCCAAGAGGCAGATCTCAACCCCAAGGCTCTAACAGACAACGACAGTGGGGCACCTCAACCCCAAAAGGAGGTGAGGACAAGTCTCAACCTTACAGGAAACAGTCCCAGTGACTTCCCCCTTCATACCCCAAGCACTTTTTGACAGCCCCCTTAGGGGGAAAACTAGCACTTTTTTCTCAAAACTGGCAAACAATCACCCAAGACAAATGGGTTCTGAATATTGTGTCTCAAGGTTACAGGTCCCACTTTCACACTTTACCAAGGCTAAAAGGAATGCCAGACCTGCCACAAAATCAATGGGCAGAGGCACAAAAACAAATTTCAGCCCTCATGGACATGAGAGCTGTTCAAAAAGTACCACAACAGGAACAAGGACAAGGATTTTACTCATGACTCTTCCTGGTCCCCAGAAAGGACTAGGCCTGGAGACCCATACTAGACCTTTCAACTCTAAATACTCACCTGGATATTCCGAAATTCAAAATGTTGACACTACAGCAGCTTCTTCCCATGCTGGGCAAGAAGGTTTGGCTTGTTACTCTGGACCTCAGAGGCATACCTGCATGTCCCTATCAGACAAAATTGCAGAAGATAATGCAGATTCAAAGCTGGTACAATGCACTACCAATTCTCTGCACTGCCCTTTGGCTTATCTACTGCGCCCAGGGTCTTTACAAAGTGCCTGGCACCAGTAATTGCATTTTGCAGACAAAAAGGAATTCAAATATAGCCATACCTGGACGACTGCCTCATTCAAGCAGAGACAGAGGACATTCTTCTAAAGCATCTGGCGTTTGTAAAAAGGTTGCTAATTTCTCTAGGGTACACACTAAACGAAAAGAAGTCAAAACTAGTGCCCTCACAACAATTTATATTCCTGGGAACCAGCTTAAATACAACGGCCCAGATGGCTTATCTCACACCAGACAAACAAGTTCAACTAACTCAATGCTTTCAATTACTGGCAAAAAAGTCCCATCTCCCTGCAAGAAAAATTCTGCAGGCCCTGGGATTCATGGCATCCTGCATACTACGAATACCATATGCCAGACTGCATATGAGGAAATTACAATGGTACCTAAAAAGTGTTTGGACTCAACACTCTCTCAGTTTAGAAGCAGTAATACCAATGATTACCTGCCTACAACACGAGTTTCGATGGTGGGCACAGGCATGTCACCTAAACAAGGGTCAGCCTTTTACTCTACCCACAGCCAGGCAGACTCTAACAACAGATGCTTCGGATTACGCCTGGGGAGCACACATGGCAGGAAAATGCATTCAGGGCAAGTGGACCACAGACCAAATGCATCTTCACATCAATCAAAAAGAGATGTTGACTGTTCAAAATGCCCTAACAGCTTTCAAGGACCTTCTGCATCCAGGACAATTATTATTAAAGACAGACAACACCACAACAATGTGGTACATAAACAAGCAAGGGGGCAGTCATTCTTATCCCCTACGCAGGCAAGCCATGACCTTGTGGAACACAGCTTTAACGTATCAAGTTCATCTGCAAACACAATTCCTGCCAAGAAAGAAAAATACTCTGGCAGACGATCTAAGCAGAAATATCATGGACCCTCACAAATAGAAATTGAATCCACAAATCTTCAGCATGGTAATGCAAAAATGGGAATGCCCTGACATAGATCTTTTTGCCTCCCCACTGAATTGTCAACTACAAAAATTCTGCACAAGGACTTATCACACACAAGCATGGAAAGTGGATGCTGTCTTGTTCAGCTGGAAAAACATAAAGGTTTATGCCTTCCCACCACTGCCTCTCCTTTCAAAGGTACTCCTAAAAGCCAGACAAGAATAACCACAGATGATCCTGATTGCTCCAGACTGGCCACGCCAGCACTGGTACCCAATCTTAAAGAACTTAACTCAAGGCCCACCATGGATTTTGCCTCAAATTCCACACCACCTGACTCAACAAAACAATCAGATCCTGCACGGTCAGCTCAAAACCCTAAACCTGGCTGCATGGCAGATTCATTAGTCAAACGGGCAACACCTCTCTCTAAAGCTGTTATGGATGTCATTGTGGAGGCCAGGAGGCCTAGCACCAGGAAAGCTTACTCAGAAAAATGGAAGAGATTCTGCGCCTGGAACCAGGCTCAAAGCCTTGACCCTCTTGTCCCAAACATTCCTCAGATTTTACAATACTTAACTGAGATGCTGGACAAAGGCCTATCCTTCTCATCAGTTAAGATGCACGCCTCTGCCATTTCAGCACATTACAACACGGATCCTCCTTTCTCTCATCCCTTGCTAAAGCAGTACCTCAGAGGGGCTAAAAACATAAGACCGCCCCGGAGAGCACCAACACCAACTTGGGACCTCAATTTCTTTTTGGAAAAACTGACCCTGCCACCTTTTGAGCCAGCCAATACAGCCAATCTAAATTTTTTATCATGGAAAACAGCTCTGCTCCTGGCAGTAACTTCAGCATGAAGAGTCTCAGAGCTACAGGCATTAATGGCAGTGGAACCTTTTATAATGTTTCATCAGGACAGGGTTTCTTTAAGGACAAACCCTACCTTTATGCCAAAGGTGGTATCTAGTGTGGCTCTTAACCAAACCATCCATTTGCCAACTTTTTATCCAAACCCCCAGAATAAAGGGGAGAAACTTCTGCATTCTCTGGACATGCACAGGCAGCTATGCTTCTACTTGGACAAAACAAAAGCTTTCAGGAAAACTGAGAAACTGCTTATAGCATATGCTGCAGGATCACAGGGCAAGGCTATCTCAAAGCAGACTATCTCCAAATGGATAGGACACTATATTTGTTACTGCTACACACAGCATGGAATATCAGTCCCTAATAACATTAGGCCACATTTCACCAGGGCAACAGCCACTTCAACAGCCTTTCTCAGAGGAGTACCTACCAAGGAATTTTGGAGGCTGCAACTTGGAGTTCAGTGCACACCTTTACCAAGCATTACTACTTGCCTCTTTACTCTAAATCCAGAGCAGGATTTGCCACTGCAGATGTCCTTCAAGGATGCATCTGCAGTCATAACATATGGGTTGTCCTGCCTCAGGCAGCCCTTCGGTCGGCCGGATTCCAAAGTCTGGGTCTGGCCTCGGCTGATGTCGCACTTTCCCCGACGACAGAGCATCTGGGGTATAAAAGCATCAGCAGACGCCATTTTCCTCAGTCTTTCTTGCCACGCGGTGCCCGAAGCAGAAGCTGTTCGCGAGTGCCAGTCGGTCAGATCCAGAGATTTCAGCTACCGAAGACTTCGAAAAAAGCTAAGTACCCCGTTGGGGACTCTGTCTGACATCGGCTGAGGCAAGAAAAAGTAAATAATTGTTTAACTTGTGGGAAACAAATACCTCATAAGGATTTCCATTCTTACTGCCTTCCTTGCTTAGGCCCAGACCACGACGTATCACCTTGTTTAGCCTGTGCCTCCTTCAACCGACGGACTCTTAGACGTCGGTCGGAGTTTGCAGAGGAATTTTTTGGAGCCACTTTTGCTTATAAAATGCCATCTGAGACTCCGACTTCGCATATGGTCAAAAAATGCAAAGAAAAGGACCGACAGGTTTCGCTGAAACCACGGCTAGGCCTATCGCGAGTGTCTCTGTTTCGGCCGAAACAGAGTCCACGGCGATTCCTACTACCGAAACCATACTTCCGACCACCGAGGCCCCGGCTGAGTCGGCTTCAGAACTCCCTACCGAAGCTAGTGTTCAGGAATTGTCCGACACCATACCTTTGGACATTTCTACCCCTGCACGTGGGGCAGCTAGGCCCCCAGCTTCTATGTCTATTAAGGCCTTCTCCAGGGCTAAAGCTGCCAAACTATCAAAAGCTTTGCCTGCCAAATCTACATCCCAGAGGCCTTCCTCTAGCTCACAGATCCTCAGCCTTGCTGAGGACCTTATCTCCTTAATTAGGGGCTCACAACCTCACCCAGACAGGACCTCTCAACCTCCTCCAGACAAAAGGCCCAGGACTGACCCCTCTGAACCTCACTCCTCAGATTACTCCACGGATGGATCGGATTTGTCAGACCACCAGGAAGGGGCCTACTTGCCTTATGAGGATTCAGATGCAGAGGAATCTATCCCTTTGGCCTCCCCTCCTGAAGAATTTTCCTTTGGGGAGACTTTACACTCCATGAGAGAGCACTTTCAATGGCAAGGTCAGGATTTCTCTGATTCTAGAAAAAGATTAAGGACCTTTTTGCATTTGCCTCAGCATAGGCACTTAGCTATACCTCCTGTTCTAAATGTAATTGATGATGTGTACAATGATGTCAGTACAGCCCCTGATTCTCTTCCTCCGGCCCCTGCCAAACCTGACAGATATTACAGGGTCCCGGATTCTCACTTCCATCTGTATAAAGCCCATGCTGCAGACCCAGAAACTATTTCTCAGGGCCCTAAAGGGGTTGCAGCCACTACTGCCAAAAATCCCCTACCCTCTGAAAGAGAGTCTAGAGCTTTAGAGAGATGGGGAAAAAGGTTTATACATCTGCTACTCTTTCTGCCAGGGCATTAAACTGTCAATTCCATATGATACAGTACCAAGAATTTTTGTTAGATCAACTGAATAAGAAACTTTCTTCTCCTGCGACCTGTCCGCACTGAACACTTATCTCATTGTGCCAAAATTCAAAATGCTGACCCTACAGCAACTTCTTCCCATATTGGGCAAGGAGTCTTGGCTGGTGACTCTAGATCTCAAGGAGGCATACCTGCACATCCCTATCCGACCAGATTGCAGAAGACACCTCAGATTTCTTGCAGGATCAGAGCATTATCAATTCTCAGCATTGCCCTTTGGCTTATCTACTGCGCCCAGAGTATTCACGAAATGCCTGGCATCAGTAATTGCACATTGCAGACTTCAGGGAATTCAAATTTATCCATACCTGGACGACTGCCTAATACAAGCGGACAACAAGAAAAAATTGTTAAAGGACTTTGCCTATGCCATACACTTGCTACAGACCTTGGGATACACAGTCAACATCCAAAAGTCAAGGCTAGTACCATCCCAAAGGATAACCTTTTTGGGTGCGGATCTGGACACAATCACCCAGATGGCTTTTCTCACAGAAGAAAAACAAAAACAACTTCCAGATTACTTCATGATTCTGACAAGACAAACTCAGCTTACTGCAAGGAGAGTCCTGCAGGCCCTGGGTTACATGGCATCCTGCATAACTTTAATTCCACATGCCAGGCTGCATATGAGGAAATTACAATGGTACCCAAGGAGTGTATGGTCTCAACACAGTCACAGTCTGGAAACCATGATACCAATCATTCCATGCCTTCAAAAGGAATTCCTGTGGTGGGCTCAGGCCTGCCAGTCCAACAGAGGGTTGCCTTTCAACAAACCAAAAACAAGGCAGACTATCACCACGGACACCTCAGACCGAGGATGGGGAGCACACATGGAGGACAAGCGTATCCAAGGCCTATGGCCTCAAGGGCAGCTAAGCATGCACATAAACCAAAAGGAAATGCTGGCAGTGAGGCATGCAATCGAGGCATTCAGACCCTTCCTCCAACAAGGACATCTGTTAATAAGGACAGACAACACCACGGTCATGTGGTACATAAACAAACAGGGAGGCACACATTCCTACCCCCTATGCCGGATGGCTATGAATCTGTGGAACCAATGCCTGAATCTCAATATCCAGCTGCAGGCCAAATTCGTACCAGGAAAAGAAAATGCACTAGCAGACAGCTTAAGCAGAACTACCATGGATGCACACGAATGGATGCTGCATCCAGACATCTTCAAACTCATAACAAAGACATGGGGAATGCCAGAGATAGATCTGTTCGCCTCCCCACTCAACCACCAACTGAAGACATTCTGCTCAAGGACATACCACCCACAAGCATGGAGGGTGGACTCTCTCTTTCAGCTGGAATGCCCTAACAGTATATGCCTTTCCACCTCTCCCATTGATGTACAAGGTTCTACTGACGATCAGGAGGAACAGCCAAAAGTGATACTAATAGCTCCGGACTGGCCAAGACAACACTGGTACCCACTATTGAGAAGCATGTCTCAGGCAAAATCATGGCCTCTTCCCCCTATGGCCTCTTCTTCTAACGCAGAACAATTTCAAGACCCTGCATCCCAACTTGAAAACATTGCAGCTAACTGCCTGGAAAATTCCTTAAATCCCAACCAAACTGTTTTATCTCAGAGGGTGAAGGACATTATCCTGGAGGCTCGCAGACCTTCCACAAGGAAAACATACTCAGCTAAATGGAAGAGATTTCTCATTTGGAGCACATCAAAGGGCACAGATGTCACAGTGGCAAACCTAGCACACATCCTAGAATACTTAGCAGAATTGTTCCACAATGGCCTGTCTTATTCTTCCATTAAGATTCATGCTTCAGCAATTTCAGCAGAATACAATATGGATCCACCTATCTTCTCACACCCTCTTCTCAGGCAATTTTTGAGAGGGATCAAAATGTTAAACCTCCAAGAAGACCCCTACCTGCATGGGATCTCAATTTTGTGCTGGAAAAACTGACACTGCCTCCTTTTGAACCAGCAGCATCAACAGACCTACAGTTTTTATCTTGGAAAACTGCATTCCTTCTGGCAATCACTTCAGCAAGAAGAGTATCTGAGTTACAAGCATTAATGGCAGTGCAGCCTTTTCTTATTTTTCACCAGGATAGAGTGTCACTAAGAACCAATCCTACTTTCATGCCAAAGGTGGTATCTAGGGTATCCTTGAACCAAGCTATTCACTTGCCTACGTTCTTCCCTAACCCACAGAACAAAGGGAAAAAACTTTTGCACACCCTGGATATACACAGACAACTACGCTACTATTTGGACAGAACGAAATCTAGCAGAAAAAATGACCAACTTTTTGTAGCATATGCAACTGGGGTGCAAGGAAGAGCAATTTCCAAACAGACAATTTCAAAATGGATAGGAAATTGCATTCACTTTTGTTACTCCTTTCATGGAAAGACAGTTCCTGAAAATATCAGTCCTCACTCCACAAGGGCCACAGCCACCACTACAGCTTTCCTACCAGGGGTGGCTACCAAGGACATTTTAGAAGCTGCTACTTGGAGCTCCGTGCATACATTTGCCAAGCATTACAATCTACCTTTATACTCCAGATCCCGAGCAGGGTTTGCAACTGCAGTGCTGCAGGGGATCTTAACTACACCATCCTTCTCTTAGTACCTCCTCCCCCAGATTGGCTATGGTATTCTACCCATATGTTATTACTTCAGATGCATCCTTGAAGGACATAGTACAGTTTTGTACCTACCATAAATGTAGATTTCCGATAGGTATGCATCTGCAGTCAGGATTACCCACCCTCCTTCCCCTCTGTGGTATTCCTAGGGTACTTACCCCTCTTTCAGCTATGAATATAATTTGCAAATGTTTGGAACTTTTCAGCATTTATCCAAATGTAGCCTTCCTAGAGGGCACCTGGCATCTGGGGCAAGAAAAACTGAGGAAAATGGCGTCGGCTGATGCTTTTATACCCCAGATGCTCTGACATCGGGGAAAGTGCGATATCAGCCGAGGCCAGACCCAGACTTTGGAATCTGGCCGGCTGCCTGAGGCAGGACAACCCATATGTTATGACTGCAGATGCATACCTATCGGACATCTACATTTATGGTAGTACAAAACTGTACTTTCTGCAGGGCCTCATAGCTAATCCTAACTCTTTATAGACCAGCCACCCAACCTTAGCTTTGGGATTCTACCCAAGTGTAATGACTGCAGCAGTGTAACATGATGAACATAGTACAGTTTTGTACCTACCATAAATGTAGATGTTCGAGTGTTCACACTGCTGCAGACCAGGTTACCCTCCCTCCATCCCCTCTGTCCTAGCTGGACTTAACTATACCTTTCTATCCTGTACAACCTTTGTGATGTATTTGCTTGTAACTGAAGGTATTGTTTTTATTTTATATACATATATTTTGTATTACCAATATGCATTACCTACCTCCTTGGGGGCACCTGACATCTGGGGCAAGAAAAACTGAAGAAAATGGCGTCAGATGCATCTTATATACTCCTGGCGCACTGACGTCAGGGAAGAAGCGACAGCAACCGATGCCGGACCAAGACTTTGGAACTCTGTCCGACTGCGGGACCACCTGACGGCAGGATAACCCAAGTGTAATGACTGCAGGAGTGTGAACACTCGAACATCTACATTTATGGTAGGTACAAAACTGTACTTTTCATGAAGCCCCAAACTTGGCCAGTTTAAACAAACCTTTTTTGGCTGGTCTTGAATGGGGGTAATAAACCATTGACAAAAGTAGCTGATAAACCACTTGCTGAGGACCTTTAGAAGGTTCTGTATAACCTGAGAAGGCTTTAAGGGCATCTGTTATGCCCCATGAATAAGATTCAGTTGATTCGTCCCCTCTTTGTGTGACTGCGTTTATCGAGGACCAGTTAGGTACCGGTGGACATACTGCAGCAACAGCCTGTAGTAAGAGTCCTAACGGTCTGAAAAGCCACTACATCCATATGCTGAGGAGTAGGGTCTGGTATATTAGTATGATCACAAATACATTTAAAGAGGTCAGGCAGAATGGATGTGTCCATCACTGCTCTGAGGTCCTCTAAAGTAGGATTCTTCAGCTGAACATGCCCTTTTAAGATTCTTGCAAATTTTGTTGGATTTGTTCTGATTGATGGGAGAGAGTCCAAAATAGTTCGGAAATCAACAGCAGCCCAAGGGGCAGACCACATTTATAGTGGAAGATGCTGCTTCATCTCTGCTGAGTTTGTGACTTGTCGCAGAGGATATAGGTGGGCGGTTGGAGTAGTTACACTGTCTCCCTCTCTCAGTGAGGACTAATCAGAATGCTCTTTATCTGGATTGAATTTATCAGGACCAAAATAATCATCCCCATCTTTAATTATTGGGAATTGATTAACAAACTTACGTGAACATAGCTTTTGTTGTCTAGAAAGGGAAGATAATACCCCCTTTGTACATCGCCTCAGAAAGCTAATAAACATTTCAGGTAATTTTAGACTGGTTACGATCTGAAACGGAATAAGTTTTAGGTTGACTAGAGGAAGGAGGCAACTGAGGAGGTTAAATTGTTTGGCTAGTGGAGATGGACTACTCAGAAGGTTGCCTTCCTTGAGAAGGTGGTGAAATAGTAATCTCTTTGGTGGAAGTAGAGATAGCAGAGTCTTGCTGGTTAGGGGGAGATGGTGGTGCATTGTAAGGTGACATGGTGCGGTGGGAAAAACTAAGCAGTCCTCATCATAGGTTCATAGGTTTATACTAGGCTATCTGCCCTAAGGCATTTATAAGCCTAGCCCAAATTTTGTGTGGCTTTTCCCTTATATGAAAAAATACTGTGCCCATTAGTTTGTTGTGCCTCTGTCCAGCAGTGACACAGAGATGATTCCCGGGGTAAACCTATGATCTCCCATCCACAGGTCAAGATTTGTCTTGAACAGAGCCAGCGAGGTGCTCTGCCTCACATGGACCGGGATTTTATTCCACAGCATAGGGAGTCTCTGAGTGATAAATCTATCCCTCCAGCACGTCCTATTTATGTCCGTGCTAAGGTTTAAGTCGCTTGCTCTAGTGGTTTTGGTGGATTTGGATTTTTTGAGGTAGAGCATGTCCATTAATTCCGGGTTGGACATGGCCTTGTATGTCAGGCACATGTCACCTCTGAGCAGACGGTATGCGACTGAATAGAGCTGGAGTTTCTTCAATCTGGCAGCATATGACAGATTTTGGAGTCCCTTTATCCTTTTGGTGAGGAACTTTTGGGGTCTCTCCAATTGCTGCAGATGTCGGGTGAGATACATCCCGAATGGGGCATTGTACTCTATCATTGGTCTGATAAGTGAAGAGTACAGGGGAACAATGACCTCACTAGATCTGGATGTGAATCCCTTCATGATCAGGTAGGCAATGTAGAAGGTCTTTCTAACCACTTTAGCAACGTGAGTGTCAAAAGAAAGGCCACTGTCAACCTGGGTCCCCAGGTCCCTGATAACCTCTTCTGTCCTTAGTGGATTGCCACCTATATGGTAGCTTGGGGTTACCTTGTTTTTCCCGAACGGTATGACTATACATTTTTTGGTGTTTAACTTCAGGCCATGGCTGTGGCACCAGCTATCTGTTTCCGTGAGTCCCTTCTGAAGGATATCCATGTCCGATGCACTTTCCACTATGGCGCCCAGTTTGCAGTCGTCTGCAAACTTTGTCAGCCAAAGTCCTCCCATGTTGGCCTGTACTTCTGAGAAGTAGATGCCAACAATAGGGAGCCAAGGACCCTGTGGGACACCACTTGTGACCGGCTTGGAGTCTGGCATACCAGCAACTCTAACCCTGTGGGTTCTGTCCTTAAGCCAGTTTGCAACCCATCTTGTGACATATGGGTTTACATTTAAGCTGGTAAGTTTTTCTACAATACCCGAGTGGGGTATTGTGTCGAAAGCCTTTGCAAGGTCAAGGTAGGCTGTATGGACTGCCTTTCCTCATCAATGGCCTTGGTGACTGTTTCAAGAAGTAAGTTCAAAAGGCATGATCTTCCCTTGACAAAGCCAAACTGGGTCGGGTCCAATGTCTGCAAGTCCCCTATATCTTTGTTTATGAGCTCCATTATGATCCTCTCCATAGCTTTGCAGACTAGACTTGTTAAGCTTATGGGGCGGTAATTACCAGGGTCCGTAGAGGCACCGCCTTTGTGGAGTGGGACCACAGTTGCCGTACGCCACTCCTTGGGCACGTATCCTGTGGTAAGGCTGAGATTAAACAGCTGCCTTATGTGCGGGTTTAATTCCTCATGACTACTTGTTGTGGCCAGGTTGTAATTTCTGTAGTTCCCTAAGGGGATAGAGCCCATAACCACCCTGTCCCTGACAATTGGAATGTTGTAGGCAATTTAACCGTCTTATTAGCTGCTTGTAGCTACGTTTTAAGTTTAGCTGTGTTGTTTGAAACTGAACTATAGAATCTTTTTCTCTATCTTTAGATTCTACCTGCCATGTATTAAAGGCTGACTAGCAGCCGGCAAGGCTTTACTATCTTTATCTTCAAGTCTTTTTTGTAAATTTAACAAAATATTTTTATGAAAACAATCTGCAGGTGGAAAATTTACCATGATTTTTATTGAGCTCATGCCATTTATCTAAGTAAAGACACCTATCTTTGTTACAATTCTGAAACATGTCTTGCAGGAAGGAGTACCTTACTCTGGTTCTTTTAAAGTACTCACATTCACTCCCATTCTAAAGAAAATTATCCCACTCGTATACTAACCCACGTGCATACAAAAGCTACACTTGCGTGTAACAGCCTGAAAGTTTGCCAGAACTGAAAGTTCCAAAGACCGGTACAGTTGTGAACTGACGCTGCAGAAAAGGCACTAGACAGAAAACTGTCAAAAGGGCCCAGTAAAGTGATTTTCTGTAGAAGCAGCTCCAGGCAGTTTGAAAAAAATCTGAGTTTTTTAAGGCACCATCTGTTAAGATTCTAACCATAATAAAACAAACTTCAGTCATTGGCAGATTTAAAATATTGATTAAAAGAAATAACACACACGTTAGATGGTACTCAGGAAGTCATGTTTCACTGCACAAAAGAATTCATAGATCTTTTATAGGAAAACTTTAACAATTATAGGTGCAGCGGTAGCATTGTTGCCTCACAGCAAGAGGTTCTCCCATTCGATTCTTGGCTGGAGCGCCTTCTGTGTGGAGTCTGCATGTCCTCTCCGCGGTTGAGTGGCGTTTGAAAGACATGCATAGAATGGGCATGCCTTCGTTGAAGGTTGGGCGTTGAGCTGGCACCTCGGCACCGTAAATATCTACTGCCAATTATTAGTGGACCGGAGTTCCGCTGTGGCGACCCCTGACCGGGAAAAGTCGAAAGAACAACCACTGCTAGCATCCAATAGAAAAATGCTAACTAATACAGTTCATAATATAGTTCATTCTTCAGATCATTATTAAATATCTAATAGAAGTATGTCAAGTTTAGTAAAAATATGTTTGCAACTTCTTATCTGCATTTCTAGCGTAGTATGGAATAAGTTTCTTTTTACCTTATGATTTAGAAAGAATGCTGATTCTGGCTCAGCAAATGAAACTTAGCATTCTTTACTTTTCCGTGTTTTTGCTTATGCTGTTGCAGCACATATACTAGCCTTTTAGGACATGCATACACAAACCTTGTAGAACACGTACAATTTAATTTTAACCCTTTACATTGCGATTAAAGAAAATGAGGTGGCAAGGAAGCACACGCGCACACACATACCTTTTAAAACATATTCAGAATGTCCTTTGTACACAGCACCTCTGAGACAGCAGAGGATATTGTGTGGAGTCTGCATGTCCTCCCTGCTGTTGAGTGATGTTTAAAGACATGCAGGTAGGTGTGTGCGTGAATGGGTGTGCCTTTTTTGAAGGTTGAGTGTCGGGCTGGCACATCAGCACCATAAAAATCCACTGCCAATCATCAGCGGACCAGAGTTCCCCTGTGGCGACCCCTAACTGTGAAAAGCCGAAAGACCTTAGTTTACTTACAGAACTATGTGCAGCAGGTTATGTCAAATGCATCTTACTTACAAGAGAGGCATACAAATTTGCTAGTAGAAGTTGTAGGAATTATTTACATAATACCAAATGCAGTAATTAGAAATGACAAAAAAAAAAGTTTTTAAAGAATTCCAGAAATGTACCAATGTTGACTTCAAAATAGCTGGCCTGGGCAAAAATAATTGATTAGGAAAGAAATTCAGTCTTGTCTTATCTTTCAGGAAAGAAATATATTTCCAAGACTTTCAATTTTTAAAGATGACAAACTGAGTTTTAAAGATACGTGACTCTTACCAGGATGTAGTAAAGTGTGGACCAGAAGTAAATTGTATGCCTTATAGAGACCAGGAATAGCAACTGAAATATTAAACGACCAGTCCCAAGTTCTGCCAGTTGCATTGCATGGCATAGTAACAGTTTAAGGATGAGATGCAAGTGTATTCAGTACTGGGTCATCTGTGAAATTGAGTGGGCAGAGATGTTTCATTTTACAGAAGCTTTGTATCATGTATGTGTAATTTATTATTCCCAAATCCTTGAAATTGTTGGACACAATTGTAATAGTGATTAGTGTACTGAAAGTCTATATAGCCACCCCAAACTCACACAAGCAACCAAGCCTGATGGCTTCTCTACCTGTAACCAATCAAGCTTTTCACACCAAGGTAGCGGGAGTCTGGAATCCCTGTCACTCCATTCATTCCAAGGTAGCGGGACCCTATGGCCCATTCATTTTATCCTGGGAGTCCTGATGAGCTCATTCACTCTTTGGTGAGAGTTAGGTGGTAAGGAGAAGACTGGCTTACTGAGCCTGCTAGATGGCCTGTCCTGTCTCCAGGGGAGCACCCCCTGCCCGGTAACTCTTTCAGGCTGTAATTTGAACTGCCCACTCAGGGGAAGTATGTCTCTGCCTACTTTGGTACTTGCACATGGTAGCACAGACTAACTATGCTGGAGCTCCAGGGGATGGAACACCTTGTGCTCCTGGTACCTATTACTAATGTAGTAAGCAAGAGCAGCCTCCCTTCAGAATGTGCAAACCATTTTTTCTCATTCACCTACTAATACAGGTGCTAAGAGTTGCTATTCAAACGCTTGTTGCTTGCAATGAAGACTGTGTTGTGTTGCTTTATGCCATGGAGCTGACTTAGTCTACATTCTTGAAACAGAAACAGAATAGACTGTAGACTGATGTTCTTCGTGTTTCACTGTTGCAGTCATTACATTTGGGTAGTCTGCTGGCAGGTTGCCCTCAGTCAGCCTTAATTCCAAAGTCTTGGGTCCTGCATCGGTTGCTGTCTTCTCTTCCATGACGTCAGGTCATCAGGGGTATCAAACATGCAGCCGACGCCATTTTCTTTAGTCTTTCTTGCCGCACGGTTCCTGAAGCAGAAGCATTTCGCAAGTGCCGGTCGGCCGACTACTGAAATATTCGAGTTGTTTCAGAACTGAATTCTTCACTAAAGCTAAGTATCCCGTTGGGGAAACTTTTTCTTGTTTTTTACCGATGTCAGAAAAAGTTAATTGCATTTCTTGTGGGAAGCAAATGCCTCATAAGGATTTCCATTTATATTTTATTCCTTGCCTAGATCACAATGTGCCTGGCTGTCGGTTTTGTGCTAGATTTAACCAACGCACTATTAAGCGTCTGCAAATGTTTGCATCAAAGTATTTCGGAAACAGATTTAACTACCCAGAAATGTCGTTGGATAACAATCTGACTACCGGAGTACATAAAAAAACGCAAAGAAAAGGACAGAGAAAGGCAGTCGAGATCCAAAACCAACGACGAAGCTTCTAAGCCAGTCACCAGTTCGCTGGTACTCTGTGAGGTGCTTTCGCAGTCCCTGATACCAGCTAACTTCGAGTTGCAGGCCTCTACCGACACCCATGTGGAGTCCGGCATGCTGCAAGATACTCAAGGTATTGGACTGATGGATGTAGCTCCCTCGGATGGGTCCGTAGCCGCTGAGCAGGCATCGGCTTCTGAGGGTGTATTCAGACCTCAACATTTATATATCAAACCGACGACAGCTGCAAAACCAAAGACAAAGGCAACTTCTAAAACTAAAAAAAGATGCATGAGCCACGTGCACAGGCCTCTATGCCTAAAAAACAGATGATCAAAATGGCTGAAGACCTTATTACCGTGATCAGGGGTACCCATCCCCCTCCAGATAAAAGGCCTAGGCAAGACACTGATTATGAATCTTCAGGTCAGGTTTCTGTTTCTTCTGATTCCTCTTCTGATCAGGAATTATCTATACCTCCCTATGAGGATTCTATTCCATCTACATCTCTTCCAGAGGATTATTCATTTGGAGAAACCTTGCGTACTTTGAGGGAGCATTTTCACTGGGAGAGTCAAGACTTCTCAGAATCAAAAAAGAGGCTCAGGGATTTCCTTCTCCCTCAGCACAACCCTGTAGCCATTCCCCCTGTTTTAGACATTGTGGATGATGTGTTTTCGGAGTCAAGTTTGACCCTGACTCCAGTTTGACCCTGACTCCGTACCTCCGGCTCCCAGTAAGTCTGACCGATATTACAGGGTCCCTGACTCGCATACATTTTTATTTAGAAACCCTGCTGCTGATCCTGAAACTATTTCACAGGGTCCAAAGTGGGTTAGGGCCTCAACAGCAAAAAGTCCTACCCCTTCTGACAGAGATTCAATGGCACTAGACAGATGGGGAAAAAGGTCTATACATCTGCAACCTTGGCAGTCATAGCCTTAAACTGTCAGTTTCATATGCTTAAGTACCAACAACATGTATGGGATTGCTGAAACAGAAAATGATGTTGATTTCATAATGTGCAGAAAATAAGGAATTGCAGGAATTATTGCATGCAGCTGAACAAGTTGGAAAGTATACTTTGCAATGTGGTTTTGATTCCTTAGAGGCGTCCTGCAGGGCCGTAGTTACTGGATCTGTGATTACGCCTGGTTAAAGGGACAAAATTTGCCTGATCATGTTAAAGCTAAATTGCTAGATGTACCTTTACAGCATGATTCTCTGTTTTGTATTAAGGCAGACGAGGTTTTAAAGAAAATGGAAGACAAAGCTAAGTCTATGCAAACTGTTAAAGGCTTCTTACAAGTGCAGCCACCAAGATTCAGTAGACACTGGCCTACAAAAAATTGGTCCTTTCCTGTGTCAGAGCTCAAAGGGGCAAATCCAGATGCCCAAAAGGTTCCAGATACCAGGCGCAAGATTCCTACAGGTCAAAGCAATGGGGCGCATCTACCTCCAAATCAGGGGGAGATAAAGCGCAAGCCTACAGAAAACAGCCCCAATGACTTCCCTCTGCCTACACCAAGCACTTATCTTTTGACAGCACCCTTAGGGGGAAAATTAGCACTTTTTGCTCAAAATTGGCAGTTAATAACCCAGGACAAGTGGGTACTAAACATAGTATCACAGGGATACAGATTCCATTTCCACACTCTGCCAATGGCAAACGGTTGGCCAGATCTGCTCAAAAATCAATGGGCAGTGGCACAGAAACAGGTTACGTCCCTCATGGATATGGGGGCCATTCAACCAGTACCAGAACAGGAAAAAGGACAAGGTTATTACTCAAGACTGTTCTTGGTACCCAGAAAGGACAAGGCCTGGCGGCCAATACTGGATTTATCAATTTTGAGCACATACATGGACATTTGCTGACTTTGCAGCATGCTTGGCTGGTGACATTAGACCTAAAAGAGGCATACCTGCATGTCCCATTAAGACAGTCATGCAGAAGATACCTCAGATTCAAGGCTGGCTTAATGCATTACCAATTCTGTGTAGTGCCCTTTGGCTTATCTACTGTGCCCAGTGTCTTTACAAAGTGCCTGGCACCAATAATTGACAACACCACAGTCATGTGGTATATAAACAAGCAAGGGGGCACACACTCATACCCCCTTTACAGACTAGCCATGGCACTGTGGTGCACAGCCTTGACCTACCAAATACATCTTCAAGCTCAATTCCTGCCAGGAAAACAAAACACTCCGGCAGACGACTTAAGCAGAAACCTTATGGATCCTCACGAGTGGAAGCTAAATCCGCAAGTCTTCAGCATGATAACAGAGAAATGGGGAAGCCCAGACATAGATCTATTTGCCTCTCCTCAAAATTATCAGTTGAAAAGATTCTGCACAAGGACTTATCACAGACAAGCATGGAAAGTGGACGCCCTATCCTTATGCCTTTCTCCCTCTGCCTCTTCTACCCAAGGTACTCCCAAAAGTAAGACAAGAGAAGCCAAAGATTATATTAATTGCCCCGGACTGGCACTGCCAATACTGGTATCCAGTCCTAAGGAACTTGTCTCAATACCCAGCTTGGACCTTGCCTCAAAGACCACAACTACTGTCCCAGCAAAACAATCAGATCCTGCACAGTCAACTACAGACTCTAAACCTGGCAGCATGGCTAATCATGTAATCATACAAACAACACCGCTCAGTAAAGCTGTGATGGATGTCATTTTGGAAGCCAGAAGGCCTAGTACTAGAAAATCTTATGCTGACAAGTGGAAGAGATTCTGTGCTTGGAACCAAGCACAAGGAACTGATATAGCAGAACCAAATATTATTCAGATATTACAATACTTAACTGAGATGCTTGACAAAGGCCTATCTTTCTCATCAATCAAAATCCATGCCTCTGCCATTTTGGCTCATTACAACACAGAGCCACCAATCTTTTCTCATCCTTTACTACAGCAGTATCTTAAAGGATCCAAAAATTTAAGGCCCCCTAGAAGATCACCATTACCTGCACGGGACCTCAATTATGTGTTGAAAAAGCTCACCCTTCCTCCATTTGAACCAGCTGCTACCGCTGATATAAAGTTCTTATCATGGAAGACAGCTCTGCTACTAGCAATCACTTCAGCAAGAAGAGTTTCAGAGCTACAGGCCCTCATGGCTGTAGAGCCTTTTATCATATTTTACCCGGACAGGGCGTCTCCGAGGACAAATCCTACTTTTATGCCTAAGATAGTTTCCAGTGCGGCTCTTAACCAGACAATTCATCTGCCGACTTTGTATCCAAATCCGCAGAACAAAGGGGAGAGAATTCTGCATTCCTTGGACGTACACAGACAGCTAAGATTCTACTTGAGCAGGACTAAAGCTCTAAGAGAAACTGAGCAATTACTAGTGTCATATGCTGCAGGATCAGAAGGAATGGCTATTTCAAAGCAGACCATTTCAAAGTGGATAAGCCACTGCATCCGTTTCTGCTACTTACACCATGGTAAACCTGTGTCCAAGGGCATTAGGTCTCATTCTACCAGAGCTGCAGCTACTTCAGCAGCCTTTCTCAGAGGAGTACCAACCAAAGACATTCTAGAGGCTGCTACTTGGAGTTCTGTTAACACCTTCACAAAGCATTACCATTTGCCTCTACTCTAAGTCCAGGGCAGGCTTTGCCACTGCAGTGCTGCAGGGCCTTATAGCCGCACCTAATGCTGTTTAGCTCTAGCCTCCCAACCATAGCTTTGGGATTCTACCCAAATGTAATGACTGCAACAATGAAACACGAAGAACATAGAGAGTGTATTCACTGTTGCAGTCCAGGTTACCCGTCTGCCATCCCCCTGTCATTCTGAAGTTTATCTGTCCTTCACTATCTTCTACAACCTATGTGGTGCATTTGCTTGTAGATGAAAGTAAAGTTTATATTCATGCATGTATTTATATACACACACACACACACACACACACACACACACACACACACACACACACACACACACACACATAATATTGCTACCTTTTTGGGGGCACCTGACATCGGGGGCAAGAAAAACGAAAGAAAATGGCGTCGGCTGCATGTTTTATACCCCTGACGACCTGACCTCATGGAAGAGAAGAAAGCAACTGACGCAGGACCCAAGACTTTGGAATTCAGGCTGACTGAGGGCAACCTGCCAGCAGATTACCCAAATGTAATGGCTGCAACAGTGTATACACTTGAACATCTACATTTATGGTAAGTGTACACAGCTGTACTTTAAATCTGATGATCGTAAAAAAAATTAGAAATTCAGAAGATGTGTACATGTGAGGAAATTCAAACATACAATGCCCCATGGGAACTGAATGAATTTTGTTGATCCAAGGCCTCTGTTAACTGTAATTTTATGATACTACAGTTAAAAGAAAGAAGTTTGAATTCCATTAAATAAATAAAAAAAGAAACAAGTACTGCATGAAATTTTTACATGGGGAGATGCACTCCTTTCAGGGCATGTTCCTCCTGCACCCTTTTTACTTAATATCCACTCAAAGGTCAGTGCAACTTGAGTAAAGGGGAAGTTGCCCTTTTGATCAATCCAAGCTCATGTGCATATTTTTTCTCTGTGCTTTTTGTATTTTTAGCATTTGTTGTGAGTTATGCTTCCCAGTAACTGATACAGTTTCTGTACTTGACCATTTTTCATCTTCCATTTGAGTAAATAGCTAAAGTCCAGTAGTGCAGCTAGAATGGGGCAAAGTGTTACAGTGCTAATCCTGATCATTTAGTGTATACCAGCTTTTAAAAGCAGGTATTGCATTTGTGTTCAAACCTGAGTGCTGTAGCGCTTCATGTGTGGTCTAAACTGTAGCAACTGCTTGCTACATTTTGTAGCAGGCAGTTTACTGCAGTTTAAAAGAAGTACGTTTTTTTTTTCCCCAGCTGAAATCAGAGGAAGGAGGTTCGGTAAGAAGGCACAAAAAGGGACCTGATTGTTTCCTGCATTTCAAGATCACCAGGTGCCTGATCTTGAATTTTTTTTTTTAATTGTGCCTTAGCTGAGGAGGGCGCAGAGGTTGGCTTCTGCATTTTAGGAGCACCAGTCTCCGGATTGCAGACTTTTTTTTTTTTGGCTCTTACATCGAAGGGATTGGGTAAGAGGGAGGGGGCATGTATCTGATTTACTTGGTTAGCATGCCAGAAGCAGGTGAAAATCATTGTTTGAGCCAGGGACTTTGTCTTGTGCCCCATTTTTGAGTTTTTTAGTTTTTTGCACCATTACTGAATAGTAAGGATGTCTTTTTTTAAGTTTCTCATTTTGTAGTGGGAAAGATGTGATGGAGGCTATGACCAATGTTCTGGAAGATGGTTCTTTGATATTTATTTTCGGTAGTGAGTGAGTAACCTTTGTAGAGCAGAAACAAATGTTTTGAAGACATCAGTAGACATCTGTAAATGCTTTGCCAGGAATGCCATCTGCTGGATGGAATCTTGTTTTTTAAGAAGATTTCTGTACTTACATTTGTCCTCTGTGATATGATGATAGCTGAGTCTGTTAGCTGTGATGATGTTTGCAGATCTTGTTAGCTGTAATGGATTCCTTTATTTGTTTATGACCCCCCTGCCTCTGTGTCTGTGTGTGGTCAACAACTGTGATTATGCCCCTTTGTTTGTCACTGTGGTGAGAACTGATATGACATGATAGTTATCTAGATAGCTGTTAGTGGATTTTTACTGTAAGCCCCGTATCTCTCATGCATTCTTCAGCAAATACTGTACGGGGAAGACAAACAGTGAGAGTGTACGGGATGTTACTCTTTCACACTGCTAAATGTAGACCCTCAGCAGTCCTGTATGGCTTCTCTTTCGGTCTCCATGTCCACCAGGTATTCACTAATAATGACACATGCTTTGAGATCTCTGTGTCTCTTTCTCTCTCTCTCTCCTCACTCAGTAGAATATCTGTGCCTTATTCTTTTCACAAGCCTGGTTGGCTCCTTCATTTCCAGGGCTGCTGTTTGAATCTGGCTGGTAGTCAGGGCTCTATCTGCCTAACATGACACCTGCCTATGTACTCCCATCTTGTATGAAACAGGTTAGATGTTACTGTAACCCCAAGTTTATAGTTTTAGGGAGTTTTTATTGTGTAATTATGCCAAACTTTATCATGCTGTTTAAAGCTAACTGAAATTGAGAAAGTCTTCTTATTTGAGAATGAGCTGATTAAAGTCACGTGAGTCTTTTCACTCCACATTAATGCTGAAGCGTGCCTTGCATTCTTTTTTAATTCTAGTCTCATGTAATGTAATTGCTGGCCATGGGTTGTCATGCCTCAGATACCTGTCTGACAGAACTGTATAAGCAGCTGGTAGTTAACTGCATGTCTCTCTTCATGATCTGACAAAGCAAGGATGCTGTTAATTTTCTTGGCAATTGTATATTTCAGAGAGTCGAATCACTGGTCGTGGATTTCTGTATCTTACAGATTCCCATCTGAAAGAGCTTGGTATAAGGTAAGATGTGTGTGAGATGTGAGTGAGAGTGCAGCTGTTTTTTTTAACCAGTTTTGAGTGGCTGATCTTTCAAATCTGATAAATAATGTCAGCGTTGCATATTTTGGGGGCTGGGTCTTTGCTAAGTTCTTTTTATTATTTTTTTTTTAACCAGTTAGTGGACTAATCACAAAGGACCCATTCCAGCCACAACCCATGTGAGAAATGGGAGAATTAACAGTGACATGAATCAGTAGCAGTTAATTAAACATAAATTAGGAGCAGTAGTAGTACGTAAATTGAGATTACAGTACTAGTAACATGAATATCTGCAACCTAAATACAGGGATTAGCATGGTGCGAGAACAGAGTAGGCAACAACAAACTAACATTTGTGAAAGCGAAGATTAGAATAAGTTGTAGAGAAAAGTACAAAATTGTAGTAGAATGGCCTAGCAAAGGTCTCCTCTAAGAAGCAGTACAGTAAGAGTGATATGGAGATTGAGGTAGATGAACTGAAAGTTGGGAGTTAAAGAAGTTGGAGCTTTGGAAAGTTAGGTGATGTGAGGATTCAAGGAGCTTTAATGTCAGTTTGGATGTAAACTTGTATGTGGATTTTACTGCTTTTGGTGTCTAGAAGAAGACCATTCCTGATTTAACTATGTGCACAGCCAGTATGGAGTAATATATATGTGTGTATATATATATATATATATATATATATATATATTTTTTTTTTTTTGCCAAAATAAAAGTTTTTTGTAGGATTTGAGCTGTTTATGCTGTCTTGTACAATATTTAGACATTTCAGATACAAATTATTTTTTATACAGCTGATAAAGAGAACTTGGGAAATATATTTTTTACTTAAAATCTCAGGACATTTGCCTTTTTTTTTTTTTTTGCAAGACACAGCTGCACAAATGGGGACTGTCCTTTGGAAAGAGAGACAGGTGGCAACCCTAGCTGACTCTTTGTCATAAGCAGGTGTTCTTGACTTGAGATCTGAGGAGGTAGGTGTGGCGATGGGGTATAGTAGAGGACAGCTGAAAATGTATGTCAACTTTAATAAAATTAAATACAAAAATGAGGAGCACATGATCAGAGCATTTTTATGGGTGCTAGTTAAAATGAGAGAGGTGCAGAGGTGTGTTTATAATCTGTTTTTATGAATAGACAAAACCTGGAGGACTATAAAGTTCTTGGTTGATGTTTGGTAAAGAATGGAAGCTTTTAATGAAGCTTTGCTTTAAGGTTACCTTTTTGTGTTGAGGCTGTGCCTCCTGGGATGTTTAAAACTAGAGAATTTGTAGGAGTCAAAGTGTCTGATTTTTAAGTTTTTAGATAGCTGGTGTGGTAAGATGTTGAAAGTGTGTAGGATCCATATTCCTTTCTAAGAATTTGAGAGGAAACCAGTTCAGTAGAGCTGTGATTGCAAGAGGAAAGGTGGCTAGCGACTTGAAGTTTTTAAAGAGGGATTATTGTTGAGGGGACTTCTGTACATTACTCCTGCAGATGTCAGACGTAGACAAGTTTTCTGCTTTAATGACATGCAACAGCAACAGCACTGCACCATATATTTGTACAGGTGGTGTATAGAGTACTTGGTGGATGGCTTGTCTTTCTGCTTACTGTTACAGTTTTTGACCATTTGTTTGTGTGCTGCTTTCATTCGCTGCATGTCATTTTGCCAACGCTTACAGTCGTCTTTGCCATCCCAGCAGTTGGTGACATGGCATGCCACAACACAGGATTTCCCATCCCTCAAATAGGGAATCTGTGGCAGTGGACAAGCATGTTCATGTTCACCACATTTTCCTTGTGAGCATTGAATTACCCTACACATGTGGCCTAATTTTAATGGGACTTAACCAGAGAAATGCTTCATGTGTTGAAGGAGCTATTGGATGATCCCTTTAAAAAGCCCAGGCCACAGCATCTTCAAACATGACTGGCTGTATGGTCCGCGGAAGAGCAGCAGGATCTGGCGCAGCTCTCCGCTGAAACTTCTGGCTCAGACTAACCGGTATTATGAAGGGCACCAAGGCAGAATTCTTGGATTCCTTAGTTTAAGTCACTTAAAAGGAGAGGGTCTGAAGAAGGATATGAAAGAGTAAGGCAAACCCCTTGTATCTGGGTAGAGCTTCATTTTCCATAGCATACCTGTAACATGATGCAGAAGGAGCCAGTGTCTGGTGTGGTTCCAGCAATGTGCACTGCAGATCAACATGGATCATTCACAACCAGGTCAGTTACAAGATCCCCCACCCACAGGAAGAGATAACTGACACTTGCTTAAGAGGCCTCAGTCATTCCTGGAGTGGATGACGTTGCTCCTGAAGACTTCCCTAACTAGATTTTGTGAAAAATTGACAGGTGGGTCAGGGTTGCTTGGTGCTTTCTACTCCCCACTATTACTATCCTTGCTGGTGTCTTGCCCCATTAAAAGTGAGTGACAGAGAAGGGGGATAAGTATGCAAAGGGAGCTGTCAGAGCAGACCCATCGTATCCTATATAAAGAGCAGGGATACTCTTCCAGACTTTTTGGAGCTGAAGAATATGAAGACTTAAACCTGGACATTCCTAAAAACTGCTCCATTGCTCCTTTGTCACCACTGAAAAGAGGCTTATGACTAGAGTATAGTGGTTTTACCTCATTAATAAATAAACGTTTGCATGTTTTCAGTTGAAAATGTTCTCCCCATCTATCTTGAGACTGGGTGTGCTCACTCTCCAGGATGTCTACTGTAAATTGAATGCAGGAGCTGCTATTTGTAAACAGTTATGTAGTTTATGAACTTGAATATGTCTGATACTTAATGCTATAGCCGTGAAGTATATTTTATATATTAAAACAAATTCTGAATCTTGAGCTCAGTGAGTGAAACCTTAACCATCCTGAGTTGATCAATCTTAGAATTCCTAGTATATTTTATCTACCCAGTTCTGCCTTCAGAAGGAAAAAAAAACTTTCAGTAGTGTGCAAAAGAAACTCAGCAGAACTGATTTTAAGTTTGTTGTGGTAAAGTAGTTTGTGTTTTATGAGGCCTGCAGAGGCTTAAAATGTTGCTGCTGATTGAGTTGTTTCTTATTCAAATATGCTAAAGTATTTCAAAAGTGAGTGGTAGTTTTTTGTAACTACCATAAATAACCATAATAAATTTACTCTAAATGTCGGCCTTTGTTCAAAGAAGTAAGTGTGTTTTTCTAATAATGCCTCCCTTGGTTTGTGTTGCTAAAAAGATAGAAAAATCTTGTGTGTGGTCTTCAACTGACAAAATCCCGAGAGTCAGCTGACTGCATGGTATGTGAAAAGATATTAGCAAATGATGGAAGCTGTAACATAGCTTTAGTGGGGGCAGTACAGGTGTCGAGACAATTCTGGCTGTAATTCAGTAAGTCAGAGGCAAACTGGAGGTATATATGGACAAATTACAAGTGATGATGATATACTTTGACCATACAAAAGCCATCTTGGCAGTCTGAACGAAGAAGAAGGTGGTGGGGGACAGATTTTTTTGGTATGCACATGAAATTGGCAATACCTAATTTTAAGTTGATTGACTGAGAGAATTTAGCCCAAGGAAAATTTGTGGGTCATTTCAGTTCCAGAAGAAGAGACTGATTGTACTGAGTTTTCAAATGGGCAAGCTGGAGGCCTGGACTGGTTGGCAGGGAAGCTCTGTTGACATAGTGGAGACACAGTTGGTCTCCTGGCCTTAAAAGAGGAAGTAGCCGAGTGGTATAAATACATGGTGAAATTTTAGTGTTGGCTTTAACAGAACATTTTTCTTTCTTCTGAGTTCTTTTCCTCCCATATCTGCTGTCAAGCCTTCTGTCCATCAGACCGTGCCATTTGTTCCTCTGTTTCCAGGGATTTTACCTGTGTCGGAGTTGAAAGTTGTCCAGGGGTGGGAGTGGGGGATCATCATTCAGGCAGCCATGAAGGGTGCTTTTTGCTGTTGCAAGTGTCCTTGACCGTAAGGGCCATTTGAGTGGTGTAACCTCATCTCCTTGGAGAGGGGAATGAGCAAACCTTGTAATTGTGGTAGCCTTCATTGACCTTCCCTTGTAACTGCTCACTTCTCTGCATTCTTGTGAAGGCTAAGGAGCATGTTGGTGTGTCAGTGGTGGTTTAACTGAATGCCGTTTCAGCTAAAATGCTTGTTAAAAGCACTTTCACCAGTAATGATTGACATGATTCCGAAGGTTACCTCTCTGGTGACACAGCGAGCCTAATGTTTTCTCCACTCTCCCAGACTGTTCCTCTGTCACCACCCTTCATTCAAGGGATAATAGTTGTGTGTGTCCAGCTGCTGCTTTCCTCTCCCCCAGTGTTGGTCTGCCCTTCCTCTCAACCAGTTCTGTGAAACACCTGAAATTTTAGTCTCACAGCTTGGATTCTCCAGGTCAGCATTAGCTTGATTCTTAAGTAAATGAATAGATTAATGTCACCAAATCTCCAAATACAAAGGGAAAAATAATAGTTTTTGATTCCAATTTCTGGAGTGTTTAATTGGATTATTAAGAGGATAGCTGGTGTTATACCAATTCATAAGAATACCGTGGTTAAAATACTAAAAGTTCATTAAAAAAATGAAAGAAGTGTTCAGTTTTGACAGCTTTGTTGTAACCTGCCATTGGAACCATTACTTGGAGCACATTAGGTGTTGCATCCGAAGGGGAGTTGTAAATGAGTAAGTATAAGGATTGAATTAAAGGAAATAGTACCAATGAAGTTTGAAAGTGTGTAAGGAGATTCTCTCTTTTTTTTCAGAAAGGGATGCAAGGAATTCCTTCAAGTCCATAAGAATTTTCTGTGCTGGTGGTCTGTGTATTGCCTCTCTCAGTTTCCTGTGCCTTGGTGTTGGTGTGCAGTGACATAGTAGTGACTCTGTTACACATCCTTACTGTTAGCCTGTTCTGCCCACTCTACTGCATTTAAGTCCTACACCAGTCCTTGCCATACCTGCTTTATCCTTCTCAAGGATAGACGTACCATATGTTTGCAGGGCTTGCAGTAACACTTCCATCTCCTGTATGGTGAATTTTTCCAGCTGTTACCCATTCACTACCATGAAAAGATGTGTACAGCTAGGGTTTTTTGCATGTGGATTGGTGTGTCTTCCAGAAATTGATCCAGATGTGGGGAACGACTCTAGTTGATGTCTAACCAGTAGCCAGGGGCCCTCTCGGCTGTGTGCTGGAGAAATTGATGGCTACCCTTTGAACTTGCGCATCTAGCTGATTTTAATGTTCTTGACTTGGAAGACTACTCATATGTGCTTTGAGTTCTGCAAGAAAAGTGTTTGAATTGCAGGCTGCTATAGTGGGTGAACCCTATCTAGTTTTCCACAGGGATAAAGTCTGTTTTAAAAACAAACTCCTCACTCGTATCCAACGTGGTTTCAGTTTGATGTTCTTCGTGTTTCACTGTTGCAGTCATTACATTTCGATAATCTGCTGGCAGGTTGCCCTCAGTTGGCCTGAATAGCAAAGTCTTGGGTCCTGCATCGGTTGCTGTCTCCTCTTCCATGATGTCAGGTCGTCAGGGGTGTAAAACATGGAGCCGATGCCATTTTCTTCAGTCTTTCTTGCCGCGCAGTGCCCGAAGCAGAAGCAGTTTGCAAGTGCCGGTTGGCTGACTCCTGAAATTTTTGCATTCGAGTTTCAGAACCGAAGTCCTCAATTAAAGTTAAGTACCCCGTTGGGGAAACTTTTTCTTGCTCCTTACCGATGTCAGTAAAAGTTAATAATTGCATTACTTGTGGGAAGCAAATACCTCATAAGGATTTTCATTTGTACTGTATTCCTTGCCTAGGCCCTGATCATAACGTGCCTTGCTGTCGGTTTTGTGCTAGATTTAACCAACGCACTATTAAGCGTCTGTATATCTTTGCTTCAAAATATTTTGGAAACATTTAATTACCCTGAAATGTCGTCAGATAGCAGTCAGACTACCGGAGTTCACAAAAAACGCACAGAAAAGGACAGAGACAGACCGTCGAGGTCCAAAACAGACGACGAAGCTTCTCCTAAGCCAGTTGCTGGTTTGCCGGTACTCAGTGAGGTGCTTTCACAGCCCCTAGGCAAGAAACTGATTATGAATCTTCAGATCAGGTTTTTATTTCTTCTGATTCCTCTTCTGATCAGGAATTTTCTATACCACCCTATGAGGATTCAGATGCAGAAGAATCCATCCCATCTGCATCTCCTCCTGAAGATTATTCTTTTGGAGAAACCTTGCATACTTTAAGGGAACATTTTCATTGGGAGAGTCAGGATTTCTCGGAATCAAAAAAGAGGCTTAGAGATTTCCTTCTTCTTCCTCAGCATAGGCCTTTGGCTATACCTCCTGTATTAGACATTCTTGATGTGTTTTCAGAATCAAGCTTTGCTCCTGATTCCCTTCCTCCGGCTCCTAGTAAGCCAGACAGATATTACAGGGTTCCTGACTCCCACCAATTTTTATTCAAAAATCCTGCTGCTGACCCTGAAACTATCTCACAGGGTCCCAAAGGTGTAAAGGCCTCTGCAGCCAAGAATCCTACCCCCTCTGATAGAGATTCCAGGGCGCTGGATAGATGGAGAAAGAAGGTGTATACGTCTGCAACCTTGGCAATTAGGGCCTTAAATTGCTAGTTTCATATGCTTAAATATCAACAGCATGTTATGGAATTATTGAAACAGAAAATGATGTTGGTTTCTGAATGTGTGGAAAATAAAGAATTACAGGAATTATTGCATGCAGCGGAACAGGTTGGAAAGCATACTTTGCAATGTGGTTTTGATTCCCTGGAGGCCTCTTACAGGGCAGCAGTTACTGGATCTGTGATTAGAATGCATGCCTGGCTCAAGGAGCAAAATCTGCCTGATCATGTTGAAGCCAATTGTTGGATGCACCTTTACAGCATGATACTGTTTGGTAATAAGGCAGAAGACGTTTTAAAGAAAATGGAAGACAAAGCTAAATCTATGCAAACTGTAAAAGATTTCTTACAAATGCAGCCACCCAGATTCAGTAGACACTGGCCTACAAAAAATTGGTCCTTTCCTGTGTCCGACAGAGCCTCATGAGGCAAATCCAGGCACTCAAAAGGCTCTAGATACCAATCACAGGGTTCTTACAGGTCAAAGCAATGGGGTAACTCTACCTCCAAATCTGGAGGAAACAAAGCACAACCCTACAGTAAACAGTCTCAATGACTTCCCTCTGCCATCACCAAGCACTTATCTTTTGGCAGCCCCCTTAGGGGGAAAATTAGCACTTAATGCTCAAAATTGGCAGTTAGTAACCCAGGACAAGTGGGTATTAAACATAGTATCCCAGGGGTGCAGATTTGATTTCCATACGTTGTCAATTCCAAACGGTTGGCCAGATCTGCCACAAAATCAATAAGCAGAGGCACAGAAACAAGTTACGTCCCTCATGGATATGGGGGCTATTCAACCAGTACCAGAACAGGAAAAGGGGCAAGGGTTTTATTCAAGACTGTTCCTGGTACCCAGAAAAGACAATGCCTGGCACCCGATACTGGATTTATCGATTCTGAACACATCTTAGTTTAAGTTTGCTTAAAAGTTAAACTACAGGCTAATACACTCAAGTGTACTAGCTTTTGATAGCATTTAATCGAAAAGCAAAGCATTTATTGTGTTTTCTGTTCTATCTGTGAAAAAAATTTGAAAAAAAAAAAAATATTCTTGTTCTCCTAACTTTTCTGGCTAGTTTGTTCCAGTGATCAGATTTTGCTGATCCCTGGGCTTTGTCTTGGATGTCCTTCAAGGATGCATCTGCAGTCATAACATATGGGTTGTCCTGCCACAGGCAGCCCTCGGTCGGCTCGATTCCAAAGTCTGGGTCTGGCCTCGGCTGATGTCGCACTTCACCCAACGTCATAGCTCCTGGGGTATAAAGGCATCAGCCGACGCCATTTTCCTCAGTCTTTCTTGCCGCGCGGTGCCCGAAGCAGAAGCTGTTCGCAAGTGCCGGTCGGTCAGATCCAGAGATTTCAGCTACCGAAGACTTCTAAAAAAGCTAAGTACCCCGTTGGGGACTTTTTCTTGCCTCAGACGATGTCAGACAAAATAAATAATTGTTTAACTTGTGGGAAACAAATACCTCATAAGGATTTCCACTCTTATTGCCTTCCTTGCTTAGGCCCAGACCACGACGTATCAGCTTGTTTAGCCTGTGCCTCCTTCAACCGACGGACACTTAGACGTCGGTCGGAGTTTGCAGAAGAGTTTTTTGGTTCAGCCTTTGCATATAAAATGCCGTCGGAGACTCCGACTACACATTTAGCTAAAAAGCGCAAGGAAAAGGACCGACACTCGCGGCCCGCGGTTTCGGCTGAAACCACGGTTAGGCCTACCGCGAGTGTCTCGGTTTCGGCTGAAACCGAGTCCTCGGTCCTCCCTTCGGCCGCTAGCATGCCTCCGACAACCGAGGCCTCAGAGGCCCCGGCTGAGTCTGCTACAGAAATTCCAACCGAAGAAGCAGGCACTCAAGATTTGTCCGACACCATCCCGTTGGACATTTCTACTCCTGCACGTGGGGCAGCTAGACCCCCTGCTTCTATGTCTATTAAGGCCTTCTCCAGGGCTAAAGCAGCTAAACTGTCCAAGGCCTTACCTACAAAAGCTCCTCACAGACTTGCCTCAAGTTCTCAGATTCTCAGCCTTGCTGAGGACCTCATTTCTTTAATCAGGGGATCCCAACCTCACCCAGACAGGGCCTCTCAACCCCCTCCTGAAAAAAGGCCTAGGACTGAACCCCCTGAACCTGTTTCCTCTGACTACTCCTCGGATGGATCAGATTTACCTGACCATCAGGAAGGTCCATACTCACCTTATGAGGATTCCGATGCAGAAGACTCCATTCCCTCTGCTTCTCCCCCAGAGGAATTTTCATTTGGGGAAACTCTTCATTCAATGAGGGAACATTTCCAATGGCAGGGTCAGGATTTTTCTGATTCTAGAAAAAGGCTAAGGACTTTTTTACATTTACCACAGCATAGGCCTTTAGCCATACCACCTGTACTATCAGTTGTTGATGATGCATAGAATGATGCCTGTTCAGCCCCTGATTCTCTTCCCCCGGCCCCTGCCAAACCTGACAGATATTACAGGGTCCCGGATTCTCATTTCCACTTGTACAAGGCCCACGCTGCAGACCCAGAAACCATTTCTCAGGGCCCTAAGGGTGTTGCAGCTGCCTCTGCCAAAAACCCCCTCCCCTCTGAAAGAGAATCGAGCATTAGAGAGATGGGGTAAAAAGGTTTATACATCTGCTACTCTTTCTGCCAGGGCTTTAAACTGTCAATTTCAAATGATACAGTACCAGGAATTTTTGTTAGATCAGCCGAATAAAAAGCTTTCTTCTCCTGAACCTTTAGACCGTAAGTCCCTTCAGGAGTTGGTACACAATTCTCAGCAGGTCAGTAATCATTTTTTAAAATGTGGCTATGATGCACTGGAGGCTTCATTTAGATCAGCTATGACTGGAGCGGTGATTCGAAGGCATGCCTAGCTAAAAGAGCAATCCTTGCCAGACCATGTTAAGTCTAAACTACTAGATGCTCCTATGGAAAAACAAAGTTTATTTGGCTCCCCTGCACAGGAGGTTCTAAAGAAAGTGGAGGAAAAAGCAAAATCTGTGCAAACAGTCAAGGATTTTTTACAGGTCCAACCTCCGAGGTTCAGTAGAAATTGGCCTTCAAAGAACTGGTCCTTTCCAAACACCTCCACAGCACAAAGAGGCAGAAATAGACGCCCAAGAGGCAGAGGTCAATCAAGGGGTGCCTACAGGGGCTGTTAGTGGCAACCTCACAACCAGAGGAGTACCTCTACAGCTGCGACTGCAACCACTTCCACTGGACAGACACAATGACTTGGCTCTGATTCCGCCTACCAGGGAACAATTGGAAGCACCCTTGGGCGGAAAATTAGCTTTATTTTCAAAAAACTGGCATTGCATTACAGGAGACAATTGGACTTTACAAACAATAGACAAAGGTTACAGGTTTCACTTCCACACTTTACCAAAAAAGAAAGGAATGCCAAACCTTCCGCCAAGCCAGAAGTCAGAGGCTCTAAAGCAAGTCATCAACTTACTACGGATGAGAGCAATAGAAAAGGTACCATCAAAGGAACAAGGCCAAGGATTTTACTCCAGACTATTCCTTGTACCAAGAAAAGAAACTCAATGGAGGCCTATTCTCGATTTGTCCGCACTGAACACATATCTCATTGTACCAAAATTCAAGATGCTGACCCTACAGCAACTTCTTCCCATGTTGGGCAAGGAGTCTTGGCTGGTGACTCTAGATCTCAAGGAGGCATACCTGCACGTCCCTATACGACCAGATTGCAGAAGACACCTCAGATTTCTTGCAGGATCAGAGCATTATCAATTCTCAGCATTGCCCTTTGGCTCATCTACTGTGCCCAGAGTATTCACGAAATGCCTGGCATCAGTAATTGCACATTGCAGGCTTCAGGGAATTCAAATCTATCCATACCTGGATGACTGCCTAATACAAGCGGACAACAAGACAAAAATAATAAAGGATTTGGCCTATGTCATACAACTGCTGCAAGCATTGGGATACACAGTCAACATACAGAAGTCAAGACTAGTGCCATCCCAAAGGATAACATTTTTGGGTGCAAAACTGGACACAATATCTCAGATGGCTTTTCTCACAGAAGAAAAACAAAACCAACTTCCAGTCTACTTCACGGCATTGACAAGACAAACTCAGCTTACTGCAAGGAAAGTCCTGCAGGCCCTGGGCTACATGGCATCTTGCATAATCTTGATCCCACATGCCAGACTGCATGTGAGAAAATTACAATGGTACCTAAGAAATGTATGGTCTCAACACAAACGCAGTCTAGAGACCATGATACCAATCATTCCATGCCTGAAAAAAGAATTCCTGTGGTGGGCTCAGGCCTGCCAGACCAACAGAGGGTTGCCTTTCCACAAACCACAACCAAGGCAGACCATCACCACGGACGCCCCAGACCTAGGCTGGGGAGCACACATGGAAGACAAGTGTATCCAAGGCCTATGGTCCCAAGACCAGCTGAAACTACACATAAATCTAAAGGAGATGCTGGCAGTGAAACAAGCAATACAGGCATTCAAATCATTCCTCAAGCAAGGGCACCTGCTGATAAGGACGGACAATACCACAGTCATGTGGTACATCAACAAACAGGGAGGCACACATTCCTACCCTCTATGCCGGATGGCAATGGAACTGTGGAATCTCGGCCTGAATCTCAACATTCAACTACAGGCCAGATTCGTACCAGGAAAAGAGAATTCACTAGCAGACAAATTAAGCAGAACTACCACGGATGCTCACGAATGGATGCTGCATCCAGATATCTTCAAAACCATAACAAAGAAATGGGGAATGCCAGAGATAGACCTGTTCGCCTCCCCACTCAACCACCAACTGAAGAAATTCTGCTCAAGAGAATACCACCCACTAGCCTGGAGAGTGGATTCCCTTTCTTTCAGCTGGAAGGCACTGACACTTTATGCCTTTCCACCTCTCCCATTGATGTACAAAGTTCTACTGAAGATCAGGGAGGAACAGCCAAAGGTAATTCTGATAGCTCCAGACTGGCCAAGGCAGCATTGGTACCCGCTACTGAGAAGCATGTCTCGGACGGACCCATGGCCTCTACCTCTATGGCCTTTACTTCTAACACAGAACAACTACAAGACCCTACATCCAAACTTGAAAACGCTGCAGCTAACTGCCTGGAAAATTGCATAAAACAAAATCAACCTGTTTTATCTCAGAGGGTCAAGGACATTATCCTGGAGGCTCGCAGACCCTCCACAAGGAAAACATACTCAGCCAAATGGAAGAAATTCCTCATTTGGAGTGCATCAAAGGGAACAGATGTCACGCTTGCAAACCTAGCACACATTCTAGAATACTTAGCAGAACTGTTCCACAATGGCCTGTCCTATTCTTCCATTAAGATTCATGCTTCAGCAATTTCAGCAAAGTACAACATGGATCCTCCTATTTTCTCTCAACCTCTTCTCAGGCAATTTTTAAGAGGGATCAAAAATGTAAAACCTCCAAGGAAACCACCTCTACCTGCATGGGATCTCAATTTTGTGCTGGAAAAATTAACACTTCCCCCTTTTGAACCAGCAGCATCAGCAGACTTACAGTTCTTATCTTGGAAGACTGCCTTCCTTCTAGCAATCACTTCAACAAGAAGGGTATCCGAGTTACAGGCATTAATGGCAGTACAGCCTTTCCTTATCTTTCACCAGGACAGGGTGTCTCTGAGAACCAATCCTACTTTCATGCCAAAGGTGGTATCCAGGGTATCCTTGAACCAAGCTATTCATCTGCCTACGTTCTTCCCTAACCCTCAGAACAGGGGAAAAGCTACTACACACCTTGGATGTACATAGACAACTGCGCTACTACCTGGACAGAACTAAGACCAACAGAAAAACTGACCAGCTTCTGGTAGCATATGCAACAGGAGTGCAAGGGAAAGCAATTTCCAAACAGACAATTTCAAAATGGATAGGAAATTGCATTCGATTCTGTTACTCTTTTCATGGAAAGTCAACTCCTGAAAATATCAGGCCTCACTCCACAAGGGCTACAGCTACCACTACAGCTTTCCTACGAGGAGTGGCTACCAAAGACATTTTAGAAGCTGCTACTTGGAGCTCCGAGCATACATTTACCAAGCATTACAATCTTCCTTTATACTCCAGATCCCGAGCAGGCTTTGCAACTGCAGTTTTACAAGGGATCTTAACTAAACCATCTTTATGAAACAGGAACTGGATGCACTCAGGTTTATTCTGGTACCTCGGCTTCCACAGCCTTCAAAGGAATAACCTTTACACAACAAATGCATCTTTTTATACAAAATTTCATGCTTAATTAATTGAATAATTATACAATTACATCAATCACAAGGCTTCAGAATAAAAGGGACCATACACTAAAATACTAATACATAAACAAAAGGGAATATAATATTTATACAAAGACATTAATGTATTATAATACACAAAACTGAAGTTTTATATGTATGCAAATACCCTAGGTCTCAAATAGTCAAGTTTATTTCCATATTTAAACCTTTTGGGTGATATTAGAAATGGCAGGATGGAAAGTCCAGTTTCTGACCATTTCAATAATTCACATAATGGGGTGTTGGATTCTTTGTTTTTTTGTGCGTTGGCTAGACCTGATACCTATAATACTGGGAATTTTTTACAGAAACTGTTAAAATTGGAAAGTATGTTTATTTTAAACTTTGGTACATTAAAATCAAAAGGTTTAAATATGGAAATAAACTTGACTATTTGAGACCTAGGGTATTTGCATACATATAAAATTTCAGTTTTGTGTATTATAATACATTAATGTCTTTGTATAAATATTATATTCCCTTTTGTTTATGTATTAGTATTTTAGTGTATGGTCCCTTTTTATTCTGAAGCCTTGTGATTGATGTAATTGTATAATTATTCAATTAATTAAGCATGAAATTTTGTATAAAAAGATGCATTTGTTGTGTAAAGGTTATTCCTTTGAAGGCTGTGGAAGCCGAGGTACCAGAATAAACCTGAGTGCATCCAGTTCCTGTTTCTCTTCTTGGTGGTTTTCGTATTTACTAGACTTTGGTTTTCTTCTACACCATCTTTATCTTAGTGCCTCCTCCCCCAGTTTGGCTATGGTATTCTACCCATATGTTATGACTGCAGATGCATCCTTGAAGGACATAATACAGTTTTGTACCTACCATAAATGTAGATGTCCGATAGGTATGCATCTGCAGTCAGGATTACCCACCCTCCTTCCCCTCTGTGGTATTCCTAGGGTGCTTACCCCTCTTTCAGCTAGCTGGGGAATCTATTATGGTGTATTTGTTTGTATGTATATATATATATATATATATATATATATATATATATGTATATATATATATATATATATATATATATATATATATGTATATATATTGTTTGTTTGCTACTGTTTGGAATTTACAACATTATCCAAATTTAGCCTTCCTAGAGGGCACCTGGCATCTGGGGCAAGAATCACTGAGGAAAATGGCGTTGGCTGATGCCTTTATACCCCAGGAGCTATGACGTCGGGTGAAGTGCGACATCAGCCGAGGCCAGACCCAGACTTTGGAATCGGGCCGACCGAGGGCTGCCTGAGGCAGGACAACCCATATGTTATGACTGCAGATGCATACCTATCGGACATCTACATTTATGGTAGGTACAAAACTGTACTTTCCTGTACTTCTCCATTTTCTTTGTTTGGTCAGGGGGAAGTTTCTTTACTCACCAGTGGGAGTGGGGAGTACTGAGCTGCCTGTTTGTCCTCAGAGGAGTGGTTTAAGACAGTAGCTTGTGGTTCATTGGCCATTTTGGGTCATTTCCTGCCTTTTCCAGTCCCCTGCTATAAAGCACGCTTTGGCGGGCTTTTCTGGCTGTAGAGAACTCAGCACAGCTCCTCGTGGTATCCAGCAGAGTTCCTAGAGCAGCAGAGAACAGAAAAAGCAACTTTCCAGATTTTAAGTATTTTTTCTTGCATTTTTCGACCATTTGTGTTATTCGACGACTGTTTCTGTCTATTTTATAGTGGTATTACCTGTTTTTCCTGTTTTTATAAGCTTTAATTGTTGGTTGCACTTCTTAGTTTAAGTTTGCTTAAAAGTTAAACTACAGGCTAATACACTCAAGTGTACTAGCTTTTGATAGCATTTAATCAAAAAGCAAAGCATTTATTGTGTTTTATGTTCTGTCTGTGAAAAAAATTTGAAAAAAAAAAAAAAAAAAAAAATATTCTTGTTCTCCTAACTTTCCTGGCTAGTTTGTTCCAGTGATCAGATTTTGCTGATCCCTGGGCTTTGTCTTGGTTCCTGTACTTCTCAATTTTCTTTGTTTGGTCAGGGGGAAGTTTCTTTACTCACCAGTGGGAGTGGGGGGTACTGATCTGCCTGTTTGTCCTCAGAGGAGTGGTTGGTTTAAGACAGTAACTTGTAGTTCATTGGCCATTTTGGGTAATTTCCTGCCTTTTCCAGCCCCCTGCTATAAAGCACGCTTTAGCGCGGAGTTGCCACTAGAGCAGCATCGGGCAGCGCCGGTTTAACAAGGTTAAACTTTTTCTGGCTCCATAAAGTTTGTTCTTCATTTTTTTCCCTTAGAACTGCTCTACTAGCAACCTAAACGGTATATCCCTTAACTAAAAAGCGCAGCACTTGTTCCTAAAAGTTTTTTTCTAAAAAAAAAAAAAAAAAAAAAAAAATAGCTCAGCACTCGTCTTAAAAGCATCTTCCTTGCAGGTTAAGCACTCCTATATTATACAAAGTCCCTCACTTGCAACCCCCCCCCCCCAGGAGTACCCACTTCCTTACCAAGTCCTCTCTTATTCAGTCTCATACCTAACTTCTTAATTTTTCTAGCATGTCGAAGGGCCAGATGCTGGCGTCCTCTCCTGCCCAGTTGGTGAATCTGGGAATAGATTCATATATTCATAGGAGGTTACTAGGCTAATGGCCCTGGGGCCTTCACAAGCCTAGCCATGTTATACCGATGTTCCCTAATTGACCTTGGTTAGATGATAGTTATTCGCAAAGCAAGTCTATGATCAGCATAGACTTCCCCTGTCCATGAGGGACACAGGTGCCACTCCCAGGGTTAATTTACAGCCTCCCATACAACTGTCTAGGTTGCACTTTACTAGGGTTACTCAGAAGCTCTGCTTCACATGAATTGGGTGCTTATTCCAGAGGAGAGTCAATCTCTGTGAGATATATCTATCTCTCCAGCATGTTCCGTTAATGTCACAGGCTAGCTAGGCAGAGATCCCTGGAGCGAGCAACTCTTGCCCCATTTGATTTGCAGGTGTGCAGCATTCCCATTAGAGTAGGGTCAGAGGCTGCTCTGTAAGGATACAGAGTACAGTGACAGGGCTTTCAGTCTTTCCATGCAGGTCATGTTTGCAGGTCATGTTCTGGAGGCCCTGAATTTTCCTGGTGAAAAACATCCATGGTCTCTCCAGCTGCTGCAGGTGTCTAGTGAGGTACATGAAAAAGGAAACATTGTACACTATTAGCGGTCTGATGAAGGTCGAGTACAGAGGAGTTATCACATCCTTAGTCTTGGATGTGCTGCCTTTACTTATGAGATGTGCAACGTACAGGGCTTTCCTTGCCACTGTGGGCACATGGTGATCGAAGTTTAGACTGCTATTAACCTGTTCCCAAATTTCACACCACTGGATTTGAGCTAAGGGGATGCTGTCAATATTGTAATTTGCAGGGACTTCTTTGTCAAAGGGGATAATAATGCACTTTCCTGCATTTAGTTTTAGTCCGTGGCTTTGGCACCAATCATTTGTCTGTGTTAAACCCGGGCCTGTGTAAAATACGGCCTAGACTGCAGAATCCTTTATAAACGCATTCTATGAACACCTTCAGGAATGCATGGATCTTGCAATCCCAAAAAAAACGAAGACCCAATCCTCCAAAGGCAGACGTCCTGTCTGGTGGACCCCAGCCATAAACAAACTATACAAGAGAAGGAGGAAGCTACTACATGATAGAGCAAAATCCCAAAAAGGGAAGGCATCTCTGATTAGTATTAGCAAAAAACTACGGGCACTCATAAAATTGTCTAAGGCCAGCTTTGAGAGAAAAATTGCACAGGACACTAAGGATAATCACAAGGCTTTCTTTAGTTATGTCAAGAACCTGGGTGGGAATTCCCAGATATGCTCAGAATTAGTCCAAAATGACAAAAAATACACCAAACCCACAGACATTGCCATTGCTGACAGGTTCAGCGCAAACTTCTCCCCCCCCCCCCCCACCCACCAAAAGGGCAAATATCTATCCCAGCAGAGGGCTGCCTCCTGACATCTCAGATGCTCAGGTAAGAGCCGCCCTCTCCAAAGGAAAAAAACACAGCATCAATGGGAGCAGACTGTGTTCCCAGGCTGCATCCTACATGAACTCCAAGAAGAGCTAAACCCAAACATAAAACTACTGTTCAATCTCAGCCTTACTACAGGATATATACCCAAAGAGTGGCATACAGCAACAGTGGTCCCTCTCCACAAAGGTGGTGCCTCAACGGATCCTAGAAACTATCGCCCCCATAAGCCTGACTAGCTTGGTCTGCAAAGCTATGGAAAGGATCATCATGGACCTCATAAATACAGATATTGGGGACCTACAGACACTGGATCCTACCCAGTTCGGCTTTGTTAAAGGCAGATCCTGCCTCTTAAACCTGGTCGATTTCTTTGAAACAGTCACCAAGGCCATTGACGAGGGGAAGGTGGTCCACACAGCCTACCTGGACCTCGCAAAAGCCTTTGATACAATACCCCACTCGGGCATTATAGATAAGCTCACCAGCTTAAATATAAACCCCTATGTCACTAGATGGGTTGCAAACTGGCTCAAGAACAGAACCCGCATGGTTAGAATTGCTGGAGCCATGTCAGACTCCAAACCAGTTACAAGTGGCGTCCCACAAGGCTCAGTCCTGGGACCTCTCTTGTTCAGTATATATTTCTCGGAGGTACAGGCCAACACGGAAGGACTGTGGCTGACCAAGTTCGCAGATGACTGCAAACTGGGCGCCATAATCGACTCTCCAGCCGACACAAGCATCCTCCAAAAGGGCCTCATAGAAACAGACAACTGGTGCCAGAGCCATGGCCTCAAGTTAAGCACCAAAAAGTGTGTAGTCATCCCCTTTAGCAAAAACAAAGTGCCCACAAATTACCACATAGGTGGTAATCCATTAAGTACAGAAGAAGTAATTAGGGACCTGGGGACCCAAGTTGATAGCAATCTCTCATTTGACAACCACGTGGCCAAAGTGGTTAGAAGAACATTTTATATAGTCCATCTAGTCATGAAGGGATTCACATCTACATCAGGGGACGTCAATGTGCCTCTTTACTCATCCCTCATCAGGCCCATAATTGAGTACAATGCCCCTTTTGGGATGTACCTTACCAGACACCTGCAGCAACTGGAAAGACCCCAAAAGTACCTCACCAAGAGGATCAAAGGGCTCAAACAGATGCCATATGCTGCCCGGTTAAAGAAACTCCAGCTCTACTCAGTGGCATACCGCCTGCTCAGAGGAGATCTGTGCCTGACGTATAAAGCCATGTCCAACCCAGAATTAATGGACATGCTGCACCTCAGAAAATCCAAATCCCATCGAGCTACGTGCTCGAGAGACTTGAACCTCAGCACTGAAATAAATAGGACATGCTGGAGGGATAGACTCATAACCCAGAGGCTCCCTTCACTCTGGAATAAAATCCCAGTCCAGGTTAGGCAGAGTCCCTCATTGACTCTCTTCAAGAGGAATCTTGATGAGTGGATGGGAGATCGTAGGTTTACCCCGGGTATCACTTCTGTGTCATTGTTAGACAGAGGCACAGTATACTAACCTCGAAAAAGGGCATAGCAAAATTAATTTAAAATGGGCGGCGAAAGCCAAACACACTCTGGCTAGGCTTATAAATGCCCTAGGGCAGATAGCCTAGTATGAACCTATGAACATTGCAAACTGGGGGCAATCATAGTGTCCCCAAACAATCATCAGCAAACCTGGTATGCCACAGGCCATCTACTTTCTCCTGGACTTCAGAGAAATAGATTCCAAACAGTAGAGGACCCAGCAAAGATCACTGTGGGACGGCACTGGTAACTGGTCTATTGGTAGAGGTGGAATCCCCAACTCTGGCAGTATGTATTCTGTTGGTGAGCCAGTTGACTACTCATCTAGCGATGTACAGATTACTCTCCAGCTGAAGAGTACCTCAATAATAACTGAAATGGAGATTATGCCAAAAGCCTTGGCTAAGTCAAGATAGGCAGTATGTACCGTTTTGCCTTCAACCAGGGCTTTGGTAACATTCTCGAATAAGTCCCCAGGTTCAATAAGCATGACCTACCCTAAACGATGCCAAACTGAGTCGAGTCAAGAATTTGAAGGTCGCTTATGCCCTTGTAGATAAGGTCCAGAATGAATCTCTGTGGCCTTGCAGATAAGGCTAGTTAGGCTTATGTCTACAGCTCCCAGGGTCGGTTGATGGACCCCTTTTGTGCATACTCTTTTTATGTTTGAATTACAACTTACTTTTTGTAGTGTCGGGACTAAACAATGGGTCTTGCACTTCATTTCTGAAAGGTGACTAGTACAGTGACTTAGTAGTTCCCACTAATTCTCTTGGCAAATTCAAGCAGCGTAAACACTACATTGTAATTCCATTTAATAAAATAAAGCAGTTACATGTTATCACCGTGTTTATTAACAGATGTATTTAGCACATATCGATTACTTACACATGCTCAACTCTACACATAAACACAAGTAAACTGAAGTAAAAGCAGACAAGTAGGTTACAAAAAAAATATAAAGTTAAATCTTGTAATTGGGCTGATGCATACTTATGTGACTGCATTTCAAAGTAATTGTGCTGTGTTAACACTGTGCTGTGAAATGGTATTCCTGTCACAAACAGAACCAGAGAGTGACTAATTATAAGGCAAAACAATTTTCTAAATTACATGTGCCCCAAAGTAAAGGCGGTTTTAAGAGAGAAAGTACAGTTTACAAAGTGTTTCCAACAACTACTTACAAATTACTATTATTATCTAGTAAAACTGGTAACATATAATTAGCCAAAGGTTAAAAAGCCTACTTGCTGAGCAATGACATACATGATCTTCAATGAGGCACCTGTCACTCATTTCTAACAAACACAATGTAAAACAGTTCTTTAGATAGCTGTCAATCACCAGTTATTTTAATATAATGAAACTTCATTTGCATTTGTCAATTAAACACCCACACATTTATTACTCTGGGGCCATGTATGTAGTACAGATATACCTTTCTGCATTCTCTCATTCTTTAGTGTCAATTGCAACTGTATTACAAAAAATTGTGTGGTGCATTCAGCCTGGCTATCCGAATCTATTTTAAATTTGCTTCTTAAAATAGGACCCACGGTGGTGGTGCTGTGGTAGCATTGTCGCCTCACAGTAAGACGCAGTCCGGTTCGATTCTCAGCTAGAGCGTCTTCTGCGTGGAGACATGAAAGGGCGTACCTTCATTGAAGGTTGTGCGTCAGGCCTGGCAAGCCGGTACGTAAAAATCAACTGCCAATCATTAGCGGACCGGAGTTCCGCTGTGGCGACACCTAACTGGGAAAAGCCAAAAGACACAAACAATTAAAAAAAAACAACATCTATTCCTTCCAATTACTCAAACTATGCAACAAAAATAATTTTCAGCCTTAGGTTAAACAAAACAACTGCTGCAACACAGTGGGCCAAAGTGGGGATGCACCTGTAATCAGTCAAGCCAAAAATTCAAGAATCCGAGATCATACCCTCAACCAAATCCACACCAACATGAATGTAAATATTAAAAGTGAAACAAGTTAAATGGGGGGGGGGGCTGGGATATCAGTAGACCTTGCCTCCCCCAAAAAGCAGCACTATCACTGCCAATATTAGTTTCACAGAAGGAATGTGGTCTTCCCCTCACCGATCGACCTTCTGAAAACAATTCTCCCAGCATCACCGAATCTGTACTAACACCAAAAAACAAGAATGTCACTTAAAAAGATATACAATGTACTGCCTAAATTTTAAGACGAAAGAAATGATAGTGGACTTCAGGAGAAAGTCAACAGTTCACCAACCACTCACTAATCAAAGGGGAGGTTGTAGAGAAGGTCAAAACAACCAAGATCCTGGGCCTTCATATCTCTGATTACCTCTCCTGGGCTGCCAACACCAACCATATTGTTAAGAAGGCTCAGTAACAGTTTGTATCCTACAGCTGTGAGACTTATTAATACGGACACCAATCAAAACACTGATACACTGAAGCCTCTTTTTTTTCCATTCAATCTGCTACTCTGAGCAATTACTATTATACAATATGATGGCTATAATGAGTCACGCCTAAGATTAACAAGTGCAATATGGTAACTAAACAGATGCTATTCACGGTTTTGTTGAGGATCAGTAATCCACCGTTAGGTTCGTGCAGGAATGGGCGTGGCCTGTGTGGTTGACAGGGCAGAGGCTGGTGATGTAATACGCAAATGTGCCATGATTGACACGGAATGCAGAGCAATGCCTATGTGTCCTCACCAAGATTTTCCATTCATCAAAATGCCAACTGCCTAACCTGATTCACTGGTGTTTATTTTTATCAGAATGTTCCAAGCCACTAAGAACAAGACCTAAAACCATAAAAACGGTCTACCCTTTCTAAACTAAAGTGTACGACATTCGTGTCATACTAATTTATTTGTCACAACTACAATAATTCTCGCCTGTTACACAGCTGTCATGGCCATTTTCCAATACTATGCCATTTACATATTTATCATACATTGTCAGCAAGTGTGAAAAAAGTTTTTTTTCAGTCCAGTGCCTCGTAACACTATCACTGCACTTAGGGTGAGAACATATACAGCATGTATTCCTTGACAAACTACGTTACTTTATAGTGTGTGATGATATACTTACATATTGTCAGACTACAACAGCCCTGTTTTTACAGATATACAAGGGCAGAAAATAATGGCCAAGAACTAAAGAGGTTTACAGTGCACTAAGGGAAACGCACACACACAGGTATGCCCACAAATCATATGAATACTGTAAAAGAGAGAAAAGAACTGGACTTAGGATCTTTAGAAATTCCACCAAATTACAAGTGTATGTGCTAGACTACAGGTACTACATGACTTCTCTTTAAAGCTCCGCTAGGAGGAACGAGCTAATGAGCAATACTTGAACTACATTGTTTAAATTACATTACGAAAAGCTCAAATATTCCTGTCCAAATAATTAATAGATTTTCCATTAAGGTGTTATGTAACTGCGGTTTAATTTGAGAGTTTTGATATGAACCTATACCTTACTGCATATGTAAAAAGCACATTTTATCATGTGTATGTATGCATTATATCTCCACAGACGCATACAGGTTTACATTGAGACCTCTTTCTGGACCCAGGGTCAGATGACCAATCCACCTATGCTGCTAGCCAATAACTACAAAAAAAATAAATAAATAACCTCAAGGAACACATTATTTGTGTAAAAGGGTGTGAGGCGTCACGTTTAGGTGGAGTTCTTATTTACTTTCCTGTCACTGAACTAAACATAGTCTTAGAGGGATAGATAGCCAGGGCAGTTGAGAGGTCTCCTCTTTCTACAATGTGGGCCCAACACTGACTATGGTCTCAGACTTAGCCGTGCTACTCTTGCATTCACTAACTTACACAAAGATCTTCTCCTGTGAGAAATACAGTGTTCATATTTCAAATCCTCCTTTTTAAAGGCCAATACTACCATTTTAAGAGCTTGAGATGTAGGAATTAATAACAATATCAAACTGAGTTCCTATGTATGGCTTTAATACAATTACTGTCAAACTTTTTGTTCAAACTGCAGAAGCAACAGAGACCTCCAAAGCACACATCCAAGCAACTTCCACCTCCCAACACAAACCATGAAACACATACTTCACAAAACCAATGTGCCACACAATCACAGTCCTTAAGGCAAAATAACATATCCAACACACTAGTAATAGGTGACTCTATAGTCAGGCACACTGACATCCCACTCAGTAGGCTGAACAAGGAGAAGGTTACTGTTAGCTGCCTGTCGGATGCCAGGATCTGCCACATAACACAAGCACTCTGATCACTCCAGAACAAGTACAAATATGACTCTGTCATTGCCCATGTTGGTGTGAATGACCTGAGCCGTACCTCCCTGGACTACATGAAAAGAGACATGGAGGAGCTCTCTGATCACGTAGCCCAGGCCGGTATGACCCTGACCCAGAGTAGTATCCTGCCCTCAGAGTGATACCATGGTATAGAGAAAAAAATATCAATTTCAACAATTGGCTAAGCGTCTGGTGTCATTCAAAGGGGATCCAGTGTCTGTCTGCCTGGAATGACAAGCCACGCTGCTTCGCTAGAGACGGTTTGCACCTATCACCCTTAGGCTTTTGAATACTGGCCAGGTTCAGCGCAAACTTCTCCCCTCCACCCACCAAAAGGGCAAATATCTATCCCAGCAGAGGGCTGCCCCCTGACATCTCAGATGCTCAGGTAAGAGCCGCCCTCTCCAAAGGAAAAAACAAAGCATCAATGGGACCGGACGGTGTCCCAGGCTGCGTCCTACACGAGCTCAAAGATTACCTACCCCTCACCTAAACACACTGTTTAAACTCAGCCTCTCCACAGGCTACGTGCCCACAGAGTGGCGCACAGCAACGGTTATTCCACTCCACAAAGGTGGAGCCACAACGGACCCCAGGAACTATCGCCCTATAAGCCTGACTAGCTTGATATGCAAAGCTATGGAGCGCATCATCATGGATCTCATTAACAGAGACAATGGAAACCTCCAAACACTGGACCCTACCCAGTTAGACTTTAAGGGCAGATCATGCCTCCTAAACCTGGTGGACTTCTTTAAAACAGTTACCAAAGCTATAGATGAGGGAAAGGTGGCCCACACAACCTATCTCGATCTTGCAAAGGCCTTTGACACCATTCTCCACTCAGGTATTATAGACAAACTCACCAGCCTGAACATAAACCCCTACATCACGAGATGGGTTGCCAAATGGCTCACAGACAGAACCCACATGGTAAGAGTTGTGGGAGCTAGGTCCGACTCTAAACCGGTTACAAGTGGCATTCCCCAGGGCTCAGTCCTAGGACCCCTCCTGTTCGACATATACTTCTCAGAGGTACAGGCAACCACAGGAGGACTATGGCTGACCAAGTTCGCAGACGACTGCAAACTAGGGGCTATAATTGACTCTCCGGCTGACACAGACATCCTCCAAAAGGGTCTCACTAAGACCGATACCTGGTGTCAAAACCATGGCCTCAAGCTAAATGCCAAAAAGTGCATAGCCACCCCCTTTGGAAAAAACAAAGTACCCACAAACTACCACATATGTGGTAGCTTCCTAAATACAGAAGACGTAATAAAGGGATCTGGGGACTCAAGTAGATAGTAACATCTCTTTTGATAATCACATTGCCAAAGTGGCTAGAAAATCCTTCTATGTGCCCCACCTAATCACAAAAGGGTTTGCATCCAGATCGAAAGAGGTCATTTGGTCCCTCTATGCATCACTCATCAGACCCATCATAGAGTACAATGCCCCATTTGGGATGTACCTTACAAAACACCTGCAACAACTGGAAAGACCACAGAAGTACCTCACCAAGAGGATCACTGGCCTCAAGCAGATGCCCTATGCAGTTCGATTGAAGAAACTCCAGCTGTACTCTATTGCATACCGCCTACTCAGAGGTGATCTCTGCCCGACATATAAGGTCATGTCCAACCCAGAATTAATGGACATGCTCCACCTAAAGAAAACCATATCCCCTTGAGCCACATGCTCCAGGGATCTAAACCTCACCACAACAATAAATAGGACATGCTGGAGGGATAGATTCCTGTTCCAGAGACTTCCCATGCTCTGGAACAAGATTCCAATCTACATTAGGCAGAGCTCCTCGCTAACCCTTTTCAAGAGAAACCTTGACGAGTGGATAGGAAACAAAGTTTACCCCAGGGATCACTTCAGTGGCTCTGCTGGACAGAGGCACAAGGAACTAATCTAAGGGGATGGTGAAAGCCAACACATTCCGGCTAGGCTTATAAATGCCTTTGGGCAGATAGCCTAGTACCTACCTATGAATATCAGGAGGCCAAGCAGGCAGAAGTAATTATTTCGGAATGCTTAGCGACGTTGCCTTGATCCTGGGTGTCAGGTTGGGCTGGGGCTTGCTATTGCGCATCTGGTGGGTTACTGATACTCAACAAAACTCTATTCACTAGTCGCTATAGGGTTTGGTGGTGGTATTCATTTATTATTTAATTACTGGATAATGGGTATTGAATGTGTCTATGTTATGTGAACTACTTCTTGCATGTCATATGTGTTATTTTCTCTCATGTTGTTCTTTGATACCACTGTATCTACGTTATTTGCACTGCATTGCTCTCATGAACTGACATTTGCAAGTTCATTCAGGCTACACTTGTGTGGTCCTAAATAACAATAAAGTATCTTTGAATGAAAAGACGGCGAAATTGAAGTGTATGAACCCACCAGATGCGCAGTAGCGAGCCCTGCCCAAACCCCATCCATGACCATGTTGACTGCACAGCCCACCGTTTGATTGAAAGATGCCACCAAAACACAAGGTAATTTAGACCTATATTTCGCCATTAATAAAGCAGTTTTTAAACATTTTTTGTGCTATATCACTACTACTTTTTTTAAAATTTTAAAATATTAGTGTTATTAACGTAAGACATTGACACTCAAGATGTCCTTTAAATAGGGAGAGTTATTTTCCAATCTTTAAAAAAATATATGTTCCAATCTGTTCGACATTGCAAGTATCTTCTCACACATTCATGAAGAGATTTTACACAAATAAAAGCGGTACTTTTCTGTTATGGGGCAACAGTTTTAAATGCGATCAGACAGCTCCGAATGCAGTGTCTTTTCATGTGTTTGCCTGATTATATGACTAGGTAACTGTAAAATACAAAAGGTATTTCTCTTTTGGAAACATATTGTACATTTAAATTTGTAAACCCATACGTGTTCTGCTCAACATCGGAAACGCATGTCAAGACACTGTATTCAGAGCTCATCAACCAGGTTGACGTTGTTTGCCCGTTAAAAGGATAGTTAAAAAAATAAAAGAAATTCTGGAGGATGTGAAACCTTTTCTCCTATCACATGGAATAAAAATGTACAAATACACGGAAACAACCGTTGTATATAAATTCATGTCTATTTTATTTTACAAAGTGAGTAAACATGTACCGTGAAGCCCGAGCTCCATTCAAAAGGTTGTGTTTTCCAAGCACTTTGGAAAGAAAAAAAAAAACATGAGTATTTGGTTGTCAAGATGCTTGTGGAACATTTGAATGGAAAGGCCATTCATCTCATTACTGTGCTTATTAAATGCTCTTGTTTTTAATTCTACTGTTTCTGCTGCATGACACGGATTTACAGTTACATTTGCATTGCGTGTCAATCGCAGCACCCCGCTCTCCGGCATGTCAAATCACGGCGGACACGCCCATTCCTGCTCGAATTCAGTGGTGGGTTAATACACTTCAATTTTCACCGAAAAGGCCACCAGATGCGCAGTAGCAAACCCCGCCCAAACCACGCCCATGTTGACTGCACGGACCACCGTTTGATTGAAAGATGCCACCAAAACACAAGGTAATTTAGACCTATATTTCGCCATTAATAAAGCAGTTTTTAAATATTTTTCGTGCTATATCACTACTACTTTAATTTTTTTTAATTTTAAAATATTAGTGTTATTAACGTAAGACACTGACACTCAAGACGTCCTTTAAGACTAAATATCTTCTACACATAGTATAGAATCTGGTGCATCTATACAATCTGTTGCATCTTGACTACTGTCCCCTGCCATGGCCAGCAGGTCAGCACTTCTGTCTGAGTGAAGCTGTGCACATTTTAAAGAAAAGTGCTATGGTTTCAAACCAGAAGTATTTAACAAGTAAAAAAAAAAAGAGAATCTCTGCTCTAAAACATGGGCGACTGTCCGATCTAGCTAAACTGCAAGTATTTCTGCTTCTTGAACGGTTTTAAACTGTTTAAAGTTGTTTTTGCACCTGCACTTTTAAAGTTTGTCCTGTTTGTTGCATATACCTGTTGAGACTACACACTCAAGTGAGCTAGCCTGTGTTACATATTTATTGCATTTTCCTGCTGTTTGTTGCAATTGAGGCAATGTTACAATTGCCTCATGTACACAGACAACCCTCTCCTCCTCCCACATAACACTAATACTTGCGAGAGATGCAGCTATTTAGCCAAACTGGAGGCTGAGCTCTCTCAACTCAGGACTGGCAAGACCAGACAAGAGGAGAAGGCAACTACACACACCACAAAACCAGCCTCACATAATGCTACCACACCACTGAATCAAACACATAAACACACAAAGACATACTCGGAGGCTCTGAGTAAAAATTTACCTAAACAGCAGAGGCCTCCAAAGCAGACACCCAAGCAACTGCTACCTCAAGACACCCCACAAGCAACACATAAACCACAAAATCAGTGTGCAAAGCAGTCACAGCCCTTAAGGCCAAGTACAACACCAAACATACTTGTTATAGGTGACTCCATAGTCAGACACACTGACGTCCCACTCACCAGGCTGACCAAGGAGATTGTCACAGTAAGCTGCCTATCAGGCGCTAGAATTCGCCACATAACACAAGCACTCTGGTCACTCCACGGCAAGTACAAATATGACACAGTCATTGTCCATGCTGGTGTGAACGACCTGAGACGTACCTCCCTGGACTCCATGAAAAGAGACATAGAGGAGCTCTCTGATTATGTAGCCCAGGCAGGTATGACCCTGACCCTGAGCAGTATCCTTCCTTCACCAAGAATGATGCCACAATATAGAGACAAGATGATCAGCTTTAACAGTTGGCTTAATTTCTGGTGTCATTCAAAGGGGATCCAGTGTCTGTCTGCCTGGGATGACATGCTTGACAAGCCACGCTGCTTCAAGGGCGGCTTGCACCTGTCACCCCTGGGATTCCGGATATTGGCTAAGGCTCTTGCCACCCCTATAGTGCCTTTTTTTGGCAAGGCTCAAATTCTAAACCTACCACCCTAGAAAACAAAAATGGGAAGAAACTGAGGGTAATGCTGCTCAATGCCAGAAGTCTAAATCTCAAAATGCACGCACTCGAGGCCCTTCTCAGTATGGAGAACATCGATGTCTGTGCTGTAACTGAAACCTGGTTCAAGGCTCCTGAGAGCACCCCGGCACTATCAGGTTTTACCTCATATCATGCGTTCCGGCCCCAAACCCCCGGACCACACCACAAAAGGAGGGAGTGTATCCATATTCATAAAGGATACCCACACCTCCAGGTTGGTGGCAATGCACGAAGCTTCGGAAAACATCCAGGTGCAACTAACCATAGGCAAAACTGCTCTACAATTTGTAGCATGCTACAGGCCACCCTCTCAAACTCAGGAACCCCACACAGCCTTCCTGAAGACACTGGAGGGTATAAATGTATCTCAAACACCATCATATTGGGTGACTTCAACTACCCGAATATAGACTGGGAACATTACTCAAGCCCTGACTTTCTAGCTCAATGGTTCCTGGAGTTCATAAATTCAAATGCCATGGAACAACTAGTCACTGTTCCCACGAGAGGAGAAAATATACTAGATCTCATTATCACAAACATGGGGACAAAATGCTCCACACCGGAAGTATATCCCTCATTGGTGAGATCTGAACATAAACTAATCTCACTGGAAATCCACATCCCGCCCCCACCCCAAACAAAAAAGACCACAGTGAAGAACTTCTCTAAAGCAAACTTCACAATACTCAAGACTGGTGTGGTATCCTTCAAGGCCCCTGAGCCAGTGGAAACCACAACCCAAGCTGCGGAAGCCCTTACAAATGCCTTCTATGAACACCTCCAGGACTGCATGGATCAGGCAATCCCAAATAAAACCAAGACTCTTTCCACCAAGGGCAAACGTCCAGTCTGGTAGACCCCAGCCATTAACGAACTTTACAATAAGAGGAGAAAGCTATTACATGATGGAACAAAATCCATAAAAGGGAAGTCACCCCTGATCATTATTAGTAAAAAAATACGAGCACTCATAAAATCAACTAAGGCCAATTTTGAGAGAAAAATTGCCATGGATTCAAAAGACAATCATAAGGCCTTTTTCAGCTATGTTAGGAACCTGGGTGGAAACTCCCAGATATGCTCAGAATTAGTCCAAAATGATACAAAAATCACTGAACCCACAGACATTGCCAACATACTGGCAGACAGGTTCAGTGCAAACTTCACCCCTAAAGGAGAGATAACTATCCCAGCGGAGTGTAGCCTCCCAGACATCTCAAATGCGCGGGTGAAAGCTGCTCTCTCTAAAGCTAAAAACACAGCATCAATGGGACGGATGGTGTCCCCAGCTGTGTGCTACAGCTCAATGAGAAACTAAACCTGCACATAAAGCAGCTGTTTAATCTCAGCCTTACCACAGGATCGTGCCCAAGGGTGGCGTACGGCAACTGTGGTCCCACTCCACAAAGGCGGTGCCTCTACGGACCCTGGTAATTACCGCCCCATAAGCTTAACAAGTCTAGTCTGCAAAGCTATGGAGGGGATCATAATGGAGCTCATAAACAAAGATATAGGGGACTTGCAGACATTGGACCCGATCCAGTTTGGCTTTGTCAAGGGCAGATCATGCCTTTTGAACTTGGTCGACTTCTTCGAAACAGTCACCAAGGCCATTGATGAGGGAAAAGGCAGTCCATACAGCCTACATTGACCTTGCAAAGGCTTTTGACACAATACCCCACTCGGGTATTGTAGAAAAACTTACCAACTTAAATGTAAACCCATATGTCACAAGATGGGTTGCAAACTGGCTTAAGGACAGAACCCACAGGGTTAGAGTTGCTGGCGCTATGTCAGACTCCAAGCGGTCACAAGTGGTGTCCCACAGGGTCGGTCCTTGGCCCCTATTGTTCGGCATCTACTTCTCAGAAGTACAGGCCAACATGGGAGGACTTTGGCTGACAAAGTTTGCAGATGACTGCAAACTGGGCCATAGTGGAAAGTGCATCGACACGGATATCCGTCAGAGGGACTCACGGAAACTGATAGCTGGTGCCAGAGCCATGGCCTGAAGTTAAGCGCCAAAAATGTATAGTCATACCCTTGGGAAAAACAAGGTAACCCCAAGCTACCATATAGGTGGCAATCCACTAAGCACAGAAGAGGTTATCAGGGACCTGGGGACCCAGGTTGACAGTGGCCTTTCTTTTGACACTCACGCTGCTAAAGTGGTTAGAAAGACCTTCTACATTGCCCACCTGATCATGAAGGGATTCACATCCAGATCTAGTGAGGTCATTGTTCCCCTGTACTCTTCACTTATCAGACCAATGATCGAGTACAATGCCCCATTCGGGATGTATCTCACCCGACATCTGCAGCAATTGGAGAGACCCCAAAAGTCCCTCACCAAAAGGATAAAGGGACTCCAAAATCTGTCATATGCTGCCAGATTGAAGAAACTCCAGCTCTATTCAGTCGCATACCGTCTGCTCAGAGGTGACATGTGCCTGACATACAAGGCCATGTCCAACCTGGAATTAATGGACATGCTCCTCCTCAAAAAATCCAAATCCACCAGAACCACTAGAGCAAGCGACTTAAACCTTAGCACGGATATAAATAGGACGTGCTGGAGGGATAGATTCATCACTTAGAGACTCCCTATGCTGTGGAATAAAATCCCGGTCCATGTGAGGCAGAGCACCTCGCTGGCTCTGTTCAAGAGAAATCTTGACCTGTGGATGGGAGATCGTAGGTTTACCCTGGGAATCATCTCTGTGTCACTGCTGGACAGAGGCACAACAAACTAATGGGCACAGTATTTTTTTTTCATATAAGGGGTGGCGTAAGCCACAAAACTCTGGGCTAGGCTTATAAATGCCTTAGGGCAGATAGCCTAGTATAAACCTATGAACCTATTCTTGGACATCCCAAAATTCAAAATGCTGACTTTGCAACAGCTTCTGCCCATGCTGGACAAGAACGCTTGGTTAGTGACACTAGACTTAAGAGGTATACCTGCATATCCCAGTAAGGGAATCATGCAAAAGATACCTCCATTTCAAGGCTGGTTTTATGCACTACCAATTCTCTGCACTACCCTTTGGCTTATCTACTGCGCCCAGGGTCTTTACAAAATGCCTGGCACCAGTAATTGCATTTTGCACACAAAGAAGCATACAAATATATCCTTACTTGGACGACTGTCTCATTCAAGCAGAAAACAAGGACATTCTTCTTCAACATCTGGCGTTTGTAAAAAGGCTTCTAACATGTCTGGGGTACACAATAAACGAAAATAAATCACAACTGGTACCCTCTCAAAAAGTTACATTCCTGGATGCAAGCTTGAATACAACTGCCCAGATGGCTTACCTTACGCCAGACAAGCAAAGGCAGCTGACAGTTTTTGTTGCCATCTTGTTTGAAGTCAGTAATCTGCAAGACAAATTCTGCAGGCTTTGGGGTTCATGGCATCCTGTATTCTACTAATTCCATATGCAAGACTGCATATGAGGAAACTACAGTGGTATCTAAAAAGTTTATGGAGTCAACATTGTCACAGTCTGGAAATAATGATTCCTCTCATTCCCTGCCTACAACAGGAGTCTCTTTGGTGGGCAGAGACATGTCACCAGAATATGGGATGACCTTTCACTCTACCCCCCTGCCTCCCAAACCCTAACTACAGACACATCAGAGTATGCTTGGGGAGCCCACCTGGTGGGGAGATGCATTCAGGGCATATGGAGCCCAAAACAAATGCATCTGCATATCAACCAGAAGGAGATGTTAGTAGTTCAGAATGCCCTGACAGCCTTCAAGGGTTTACTTCATATAGGACAACTATTAAAGAAGGACAACACCATGGTTATGTGATACATAAACAAGCAGGGGGGTACACATTCCTACCCCCTTTGCAGACTAGCCATGGCATTGTGGGACACAGCCCTGACTTACCAAGTACATCTTCAAACTCAGTTCCTGCCAGGAAAACAAAATACTCTGGCAGACGATCTAAGCAGAAATATTATGGACCCTCACGAGTGGATACTGGACCCACAAGTCTTCAGCATGATAACAGAGAAATGGGGGAGTCCAGACATAGATCTATTTGCCTTTCCCCAAAATTATCAGCTGGACAAATTCTGCACAAGGATTTATCACAGACAAGCATGGAAAGTGGATGCCCTATCCTTCAGTTGGAAAAACCTGTCAGTCTACGCCTTTCCTCCTCAGCCTCTTCTCCCCAAGGTCTTACTAAAGGTCAGACAGGAAAAAACAAAAATGATCCTAATTGCCCTGGACTGGCCTCGCGAGCACTGGTATACAATTCTAAGGAATATGTCTCTACTGCCACCTTGGTACTTGCCTCAAATACCTCCTCTACTGTCTCAGCAGAGCAATCAAATTCTGCACAATCGGCTCCAAACTCTGAACCTGGCAGTGTGGCTGATCATGTAATTATTCAAACAACACCTCTCAGTAAATCTGTGATGGATGTCATTTTGGAAGCCAGAAGGCCTAGTACTAGAAAATCTTATGCTGATCAATGGAAGAGATTCTGTGCTTGGAACCAAGCACAAGGAACGGACACATCAAAGCCAAATATTCCTCAGATTTTACAATACTTGACTGAGATGCTTGACAAGGGCTTATCTTTTTCATCAATAAAAATCCATGCCTCTGCCATCTCGGCTCATTACAACACAGAGCCTCCCATCTTTTCTCATCCTCTGCTAAAACAGTATCTTAGAGGGGCCAAAAATTTAAGGCCTCCCAGAAGATCACCAACTCCTGCATGGGACCTCAATTTTGTGCTGGAAAAGCTCACCCTGCCTCCTTTTGAACCAGCAGCTACTGCGGATATAAAGTTTTTATCTTGGAAAACAGCTTTCCTTCTGGCAATCGCTTCAGCAAGAAGGGTTTCAGAACTACAGGCCCTCATGGCTGTGGAGCCTTTTATTACATTTCATTTGGACAGGGTGTCCCTCAGGACCAATCCTTCCTTTATGCCTAAGGTGGTATCCAGTGTGACTCTTAACCAAACTATTCACCTGCCAACCTTTTACCCAAATCCGCAGAACAAGGGGGAGCGGATTCTGCATTCCTTGGAAGTATATAGACAACTAAGATTCTACTTAAACAGGACCAAATCTCTAAAAGTCTGAGAAACTACTGGTGGCATTTGCTGCAGGATCAGAGGGGAAGGCTATTTCAAAGCAGACTATTTCAAAGTGGATAAGCCACTGCATTTGTTTCTGCTACTTGCATCATGGTAAACAGGTGCTCAAGGAAATCCGGTCACATTCCACCAGGGCTGCAACTACCTCAGCAGGTTTTCTCAGAGGAGTTCCAACCAAAGACATTCTAGTATCTGCTGCTTGGAGCTCTGTTCATACATTTACAAAGCATTATCATTTGCCTCTCTCCTCTAAGTCCAGGGCAGGCTTTGCCACGGCAGTTCTGCAGGGCCTTATAGCCGCTCCTAATGCTATTTAGCTCCATCCTCCCATCCATAGCTTTGGGATTCTACCCAAATGTAATGACTGCAACAGTGAAACACGAGGAACATAGTACAGTTGTGTACACTTATCATAAATGTAGATGATCGAGTGTATTCACTGTTGCAGTCCGGGTTACCCACCCGCCATCCCCCTTTTTTCTAGAACTTCTCTTTCCTTCAGTATATTCTACAGCCTTTGTGGTATATTTGCTTTTAGATGAAGGTAAAGTTTATGTTACAATTGCATTTATATTTTTCCTCCCCATTTGGGGGGTGCCTGACATCTGGGGCAAGAAAAACTGAAGAAAATGGCGTTGGCTGCATGTTTTATACCCCTGACGACCTGATGTGGAAGAGGAGACAGCAACCGACACAGGACCCAAGACTTTGATATTCAGGCCGACTGAGGGCAACCTGCCAGCAGATTACCCAAATGTAATGACTGCAACAGTGAATACACCTGAACATCTACATTTATGGTAAGTGTACTCAACTGTACTTTTTGAATCAAGCTATCAATTTTATTCTGTAAGGCCTTTTAAAGCCAGTTTTAAATGCATCTGTTGAGGCCCTTAAATCACATTCCTTAGGTGTTTGTCTAGATGACGCTGCTTGTGCTCTCTAGAACTTCAGGAGGATTACCTACATATTAAAGTGAAGAAACCGCCCCAATGACCATCCACATTTTGGGTTTCATGGTGTTCAGTTCCAATTCTGGACTCCTTCATTTGACCTAAACGTAGCTCCCAGAGTGTATATCAAGTTTGTTTGTAGGGTTACTCACTTTGGGGTCTACTACCATGACTCATTCAGTATAGAGAGCATCTGCTCTGCATATGCCACCCTTGGGTATTACTGGACAGTTTGCCAAGTTACAACTGCCCTTCTCAGAATGTAACATTCATAGGTTGTTCCTTGGTCGCTAGGATACACTGAGCTTTTTACCATTAGAAAATCCTCATGTCCTGCTAGCTGTAGCACATTGTTTTTGGCCTTCATTTCTTGGGATGAAAATGCAATTTCAGGTTTCTGGACTCCGTGACCTCTGTCCATATGGATGTTCATCCTGCCAAGGCCAGCTTTCAAAGCTTCAGGGCAACTTCCACATGCCCAAAATGTTAGCGGCTAGACAAGAATACCTTTGCTTCACCACAGAAGCTAATGTAGCACCAGTAACTTGAACTGTGCAAAACAAAAAAAAAAAAAGAAAGGGTTCTGCAGTGATACTTGTAATCCAAGACATGACTGGCTCTCACAACCCTTACAGGTAGCTGTAGGATTTTTAGCTTTACCTTTTGATTATTACTTTCTCTGCCCACAAGCAAGGAGGTTGCCAGCATATTAGTTATTAGCATCCTTATTAGAGCACTGTATTTTGGCTTGTATACTGTCCTGTTTAGGAAATTGTTTTAAGCTAGGAGTTGGTGTTTTTAACAGACTTATCACAAGATTTAACTGTACTTTTAAAAGGGAGCTCACTTTTTTCCTATCAGTTTAAAAGTTGATCTGAAGTTGTTGTTTTTATTTGGTCTTCAACCTGTGGGAATTTAGATCTGGTGTGGGTCCGAGACTGCCGCATTTTCCAGCATTGGATCCAAACTCCAAGCTCCTCCCCTACCCACAATACCCTTGTCTCCCTCCTCCCCTCAGATCTTGTTTGCCAATCGTGTAACCAGCAGCGTGGATTGCAGTTCCAAGTTTTTGTCTGTTAAACTTCTTTTTATGTGAGTAAATCTTCCCTTTTACTTTCTAAACGTCTGTATCTGTGACTATTTTTCCTTGCCTACCCTATCCCTGTGCGCTAGTGCATCAGTTTCTCAAAAAAAAAAAAAAAAAAAAAAATGTCCTCTCTCTATCTTTCCCTTCCGCCTTTCTCTCTTTCTTATGTGTGCGTGTGTTTCCTTTAGCTATGGAGGAGCCATTAAAGCCAGGCTTCAGGAAGTGTGCTGAGTGTGGCCACAAGTTGCCCCCCTCTGATGGCCACACTCTGTGTGTTTTTAGGGTTTCAACATCTGGAGACCTGTCTGATTTGTGCGGGTTTCAACCCCCACGTGTTGATCGAAAGGAGGGACAAGTTAATTCTGAAGGGCCTCCTTTCTTCAGAGGCTGCTGTCCCCTCTACCTCTTCCGCCCCAGCTTCTGGGACTCAGCATCCCTCGAAGGAGTCCGGGGATGGGGATAAGTCTCGTCCCAAAGACCAGGACAGGCCTAAAAAGTGGTGCCATTATCGTGCTTCCCTCGAGGAACCTCAGAGCCAGAGATTTCCAGAGGCTGTTCACCTTGTCTACCTCCCCACGGCACCACTCCAGGCCCGGGTCAAGTGGCTTCCTCCATTTGCTCCACCCATATTCTTTCCGAAGCCAGGGTGTGCAGGATGATGTGGAGGTTTATCCGGACCCATATCCAGATGGAAGTCTTGCCTGCCGCCTTCCCCTTCGAGGCTGGGAGCGCGCAGTCTGCTTTTCTTCCTGTTGCTCCTTCTCTAATCCGAACCCCGGTTTCGGGGTCATTGGGTCAGAGTTTTCCCAGCGTTGGGGGGGGGGTCAGCACTGATGGTCACAGGTACCTCAATTCCGACCATTGCCGTGAGTGGCTTGGGTCTGACCCTTTTGGAGCTGTCTGACTGTCGTAGCTGTAGTCTCAGTGCCAGATCCAAGGGGATGGCATCAGCTTCAAGATTTTCGGAGTCGGCCCTTCCACTTGGAGTCTTGGTGTATGGAGGCTTGGATCTGGCTCCCCCTTCGGCGCAGAGGGAGGTGGGTCCAGTTTTACTCTCCTCTGCCACCAGGATTTGTTTGCCCTCCGCTTTTGATGTGGTGGAGAGGGTTCTCTTGGCTCTGTCAAGACCCTTGACACCATCCTCCTCTGAGTTCATCCTGACTCCCTCTCTTTCTGACCCAGAATCCACCGTCCTGCCTCCTCAGGAACATCCCGTCACCACTCCACCCTAGGGGCCCCCCCCCCGGGAGCTTCCTGAAGTTTCCGTGTCCTCTCCAGAAACTCCCAGAGGGGCTCCCTCAGAAATATACATGCAAAAGGAGGCACTTGGACTGTTCCTCACAGAAGACACCGACTTGGAGGAAGGGGAGGGTTCCCCCCTAATCACCCCCAGATGATGTCTCCTTTGGGGACATCATGGAAAGTCTGAGCCAGTGTGGGAGGTGGTCTACCCAAAAACCCAACCCGGATGAGTCGGTGTTCATACATACATACATACATACATACATATGTTTCAAGCACAGGCATTAAAGCCCTTGTATCTTGCCAATATGCCAAAACACTTGTTCCCATAATAAATGTCTAGGCTGTTCTTAAAAATATCTAAACTAGTACTTGCTTTAATGTAATTTGGTTGTCTGTTCCAAGCATCAGCTACTCTGTCAGAGAACCAATTAGTACACTTCTCATTCCTATAGAATCTTCTACATAGGTTATCTAATGATTCCCTAGTACTTTTGAGAACCCCAAACATTCCCAGAGGTAGTTGCCCCTAAATGTCTTGTATACCTGAATAAGATCTCCTCTTAAATATCTGTAAGAGGCATCTGTACAAGTTCAGATATTTTAGTCTTTCATAATAACTTTTTTTACATCCATGGATTCCCTTAGTATATTTCCGCTGTACTCTTTCCAGTTTATTCATGCTTGTTTTCTTATAGGGTTTCCATATTGTTATTCCATACACAAATTTGGGTCTAATGTAACTAACAAACAATTACTTCATTATGTTTGATTTTCTAGACTTTATAAATCTTTTTTATACAACCTGTAGTTCTATAACTATCATTAGCCAATTGATTGATATGATTAGAAAAACTTCTAGCTGATTCTACCCATATATCCAGGTCCTTAAATGAGTCTACAGTTTCAATCACTGTGTGCTGTATTAAATATTCACATTTCAGTTTATGTCTCCCAAATCTCACATGCTTAGTTTTTGATGCATTTATCAACATATTATTCTCCTGTGCCAAATGGTCAATTTAGTCAAATTATTTTGCAGACATGCCTTACTGAAACACTTGTAATCAGTTTACCCAATTTCAGGTCGTCAGCATATAGACTGTAGAACACCTCAGATGAAAATTAAGGTCTGAAAGATGCAATCTAAACAAGTAAGGGCCTAGTACAGAGCTCTGTGGGACATATTGACTGTAGCCAAGGATTTCACCTGTCCAGTTGGTGTGTGATACTTGCCATGTCCTATTTGTAAGCCATGCAGCTATCCATCTTATCAACAGTACATCAATACCTAGTTGTACTAATTTATTTATCAGTGTTTTGTGCATGACCTTGTCAAATGTTGAAGTTAAATCTATATAAAACACATCACAGCACGATTTTTCATTCATAGCTGTTATTATATTGTTATAGAACATCATGTTACAGCTAATAGATCTATTTTCAACATATGCATGCAGATATATGGTTTCAAGTCCCAAACTATCCATTTCTGACTATAACTTACCCAGTATTACCTTCTCCATTATTTTTCCACAACTTGAAAGTAGACTTAAGGGTCTATATGATTCTGGGTTTGTCCTACTCCCCTTTCCCTTAAAGACAGGTTTAATAAATGCATGTCTCCAATCTTGAAGAATCTCCCCATATTTATATGACCTAGTGAATAACAGATGTAATAGCAGTGTAAGTTCTTGCTCAAGTGTTCTCAAATCATTGTTAGTTATTCCATCTTCTCCCTGCGCTTTGTTTGGATCCAGTTTGCACAGTTCTTTTTCAATATAATCTAATTTGATTCCAGTATCTTTTACCTGGATGTTACTAGGGCAACTTACCACCCTTTTGTGGAGCCAAACTGTTTTGCGTAAGATTTTGTAAATCTATCCATAATGTGTTGTGTCTGAGAATAAATTTTAGAATCTCCACACAGTTTATCAATTTGTGCATCTTTACTCTTTCCACATCTTGTGTATCTATAGAAAGGTTTTCTATTATGCTCAATATCTTTATATAAATGTTCTTGATCTTCTCTAACACTATGCTTAATCTGTTTGTCCAGCTCATTTATTTCAGTTTTCGAAGTTGTAGTTCGGCCTCTCTTCCATTTCTTATATTTTTGTGTCTCAACTTAATCAGGTATCTTGTTCTTATGGAAATATACCTCCCTGATGTTATGTGCCTAGATCCTGATGTTAAACATTTTTTTTTTTTTACTTTTTGCACTCAAATTTCTCTTTCAAAAGTTTCCACATTCCATCTGCAGTTTTTCCACTGAAGACCTCACTCCACTTAAGTTTTATTTAGCAACTTTTTTGCTTCCCTATAATCTGTAATGAACCTTCTGTGCATTGGCTTAGATTTCAGTTTGGAAGAATTATCTAGCAACAAATTGACCTTTATGACCCCATGATCACTGCACATCAATGGTGGTAAAAACTTTACTTGAAGTTACAGTACTTTTCTTTAGGAACTCAAACAATGTCTAGTATATTCCGTCCCCTGGTAGGTTTTTGTACAATCTGAATCATTTGTTGTTCCTGAATATACTCTGAATAATTTCTTCACTAACGTTGAATCAATATTATTCCAGTCTGTTTCTGGTAAATTTAAGTCCCCAGCTAATATTATTCTTCCCTCCTATGTTTCATGTAAGAAATGTATGAATTCCTCTAGGTGATCTGCACTTGATTTTGGTGGGTCTGTACAGTCCAACAATTGTTATATGTTCCAGGGTTGTCTTTATTGTCACAGTTACATAGTCTACAGTATTGGTATTATCATTGAACATGTAATAATCACAAGTCTCGTAGCTATCTTTAATGCCAGTCATAACACCTCCACCTGATTTTTTGTTAGAATGTCTGTTACAGTAAAAACATTTATACCCTGACAGAGCTGGTTTCCAATCATTGTTCTTTAACCATGTTTCACAAACTATAACAACATCAATCTTGGGAACGTAGCAAATTTTCTAATAAAAAAAACTTTATTATTAATGCTCCTAGCATTAACAACCACCAGAGATGCATCAAATGTTGATATCTATGAACTGTTACATTTTTGACCTGGCAAGATTCTAGCTAGTGTTTGTCAAATATTGCAAAATATCTGCTGCAAAAACTTCCCTGATCTAGACAGATGCCTACCATCCTGTCTGAACATGTGTGCACCCAAAAGAAGGCTTGGATGCTCTATACATTTCCATTTTCTAAAACAGGACATTTTTTTTCCATGTAGGTGTTTATCCAAAAATCTTTTCATTCACAGTGACCTGACTATCCTTTCTATAGAACACCAGTACAAGCTATATAATCTAGGAGGGCTGTCAGTTCCTGACTAACAGTCAGTCAGAGAATCTTTGTTGGTGACATCATTTGTACCAACACGAATAAACATACCAAGGCTTGTTTCACATCTGACAAGCATAACACTACTCTATGTTCATTATTCTCTCTGCAAATATAAGTATCAGTTCCTCTAATAACTGAATCTCCAATTACAAGAATATCTTTGCTGACCTGGAGGCATTTGGCACAGGTCCCCCTACCTCCTGGGTGTCCCCTCCAGCGAATTCTCTTGTGGACCTAATTTCATCCAGGGTATGGAAGGAACTGGATACAGTTGAGCCTGTTCCCAAGCACCTGGACAAAGTTCTCAGCGCCCCATCCGACAGGCAACACTGGTCGAAGGGGTCCCCAGTAGTTGCTGTGGTGGTTGCAGCAGCCATCAAGAAAGAACTCGCTCAGGAGAGTTCTTCTGTCCATCCGCCAGACCGAATGTCAAGGGCCATGGACCATTTTGAGAAGCTGACTTACTACTCGGTCACGTTTACTTTGCGTGCGCTGAATTACATGGGACATGTCATCAGACTGCAGCGGGACCTGGTCAAAGAGGCCGTGGAGTCTGCCCCAGGGTCCATGGCGGAGGAGGCGATGTCCTTCAAGGATGCATCTGCAGTCCTTACAAATGGGTTGTCCTGTCGTCAGGCAGCCCTTCGGTCGGCCGGATTCCAAAGTCTGGGTCTGGCCTCGGCTGATGTCGCACTTCACCCGACGTCATAACTGCAGTTCTTCGGGTATAAAGGTATCAGCCGACGCCATTTTCCTCAGTCTTTCTTGCCGCGTGGCGCCCGAAGCAGAAGCTGTTCGCAAGTGCCGGTCGGTCAGAACCAGAGATTACTACTAAAAAGCTAAGTACCCCGTTGGGGACTCTTTCTTGCCTCAGTCGATGTCAGAAAAAGTGAATAACTGTTTAACTTGTGGGAAACAAATACCTCATAAAGATTTCCACTCATACTGCCTACCTTGTTTAGGCCCAGACCACGACGTAGCAGCTTGTCTAGCCTGTGCTTCTTTCAACCGACGGACGCTTAGACGTCGGTCGGAATTTGCTGAGGAGTTTTTCGGCTCCGCTTTTGCTTACAGTATGCCGTCGGAATCTCCGACTTCGTAATTAACTAAAAAGCGCAAGGAAAAGGACCGACACTCGCGGTCCGCGGTTTCGGCTGAAACCGTGGTTAAGTCCACCGCAAGTGTCTCGGTTTCGGCTGAAACAGAGTCCACGGTTCTTCCTTCGGCCGAAAGCTTGCCGCCTACCGAGGCCTCATCCAGCATGGCTGAATCTGCTACTGAAATCCCACCTGCTCTTGCAGGTTCACAGGATTTATCTGTTACTATACCTTTAGTTATATCTACTCCTGCACGTGGAGCTGCTAGGCCCCCTGCATCCATGTCGATTAAGGCTTTTGCCAGGGCTAAAGCAGCAAAATCTACCAAAACTGTGCCTGCTAAGACCCCCTCTCACAGGCCTAGCTCTAGTTCTCAAATGCTTAGTCTAGCAGAGGATCTCATTTCTTTGATCCGGGGATCCCAACCTCACCCTGACAGGGCCTCTCAACCCCCTCCAGAGAAGAGGCCTAGAGCAGAGCCCCCTGAGCCAGTTTCTTCAGATTACTCCTCTGATGATTCAGATAATACAAACCCTCCAGAGGGCCCTTATTCTCCTTATGAGGACTCTGATGCAGAAGACTCTATTCCTTTTGCCTCTCCGCCTGAGGAATTTTCTTTTGGGGAAACCTTGCATGCTATGAGGGAACAATTTCAATGGCAGGGCCATGATTTTTCAGACTCTAGGAAAAGGCTTAGGACCTTTTTGCATTTGCCACAGCATAGGCCTTTAGCCATTCCTCCAGTACTTACTGTTGTGGATGATGCATTTAATGATGCTTGTACTGCTCCTGATTCTCTTCCTCCGGCCCCTGCTAAGCCCGACAGGTACTACAGGGTTCCGGGCACACATTATCATTTGTATAAGGCTCCTTTTGCAGATCCTGAAACTATCTCCCAGGGACCCAAGGCTGTAGCAGCTACCTCTGCCAAAACCCTCCCTCTGAAAGGGAATCTAGGGCCTTAGAGAGATGGGGTAAAAAAGTTTACACTTCTGCTACTCTTTCGGCTAGGGCCTTAAACTGTCAATTCCACATGATTCAATATCAGGAATTTATGTTAGATCGGTTAACTAAAAAACTGTCCTCGTCTGAACCATTAGACAAAAAATCTGTTCAGGAAATGGTACATAACATTCAGCAGGTCAGTAATCATTCCTTAAAATGCGGCTATGATGCACTGGAGGCTTCCTTTAGATCAGCTATGACTGGTACAGTGATCAGAAGACATGCATGGTTAAAGGAGCAGACCTTACCAGACCATGTTAAATCAAAGCTCCTAGATGCTCCCATGGATAAGCTCAATTTGTTTGGCTCCCCTGCACAGCAGGTGCTTAAGAAGGTGGAAGAGAAAGCAAAATCTGTCCAGACAGTCAAGGATTTCTTACAGGTCCAGCCTCCAAGGTTTAGTAGGAACTGGCCTTCCAAGAATTGGTCCTTTCCAGACACCTCCAGAGCTCAGAGAGGCAGGAATAGGCGCCCAAGAGGCAGGGGTCAATCCAGAGGTGCCTACAGGGGACGTCAGTGGCAGACTAACAACCAGCGAAGTACTGCCACAGATCCAGCCACCACCACTTCAACAGGACAATCACAGTGACTTGGCTCTGAGACCGCCTACCAGGGAACAACTAGAAGCACCCTTGGGCAGAAAGCTAGCCTTATTTTCAGTGAACTGGCATCACATCACAGGAGACAAATGGATTTTACAGACAATAGACCAAGGTTACAGGTTTCACTTCCATACTCTACCAAGGAAGAGAGGAATGCCAAACCTATCTCCAAATCAGAAAACAAAAGCTCTAGAACAAATACACCACTTACTAAGGATGAGAGCTATAGAAAGGGTACCGTCTATGGAACAAGGGCAAGGATTTTACTCCAGACTTTTCCTGGTGCCAAGAAAAGAAAGCCAATGGAGACCTATTCTCGACCTGTCCGCTCTAAACACATACCTCATTGTTCCAAAATTCAAAATGCTGACCCTACAGCAGCTTCTTCCCATGCTGGGCAAGGAGTCTTGGCTGGTAACTCTAGATCTCAAGGAGGCATACCTGCACGTCCCCATACGACCAAATTGCAGAAGATACCTCAGATTTCTTGCAGGATCAGAGCATTATCAATTCTCAGCATTGCCCTTTGGCTTATCTACTGCCCAGAGTATTCACGAAATGCCTGGCATCAGTAATTGCTCATTGCAGGCTTCAGGGAATTCAAATTTACCCTTACCTGGACGACTGCCTGTTACAAGCGGACAACAAAAACAAATTAATAAAAGATTTGAAAAAGGTCATTCATCTACTACAAGCCCTGGGATACACAGTCAATATAAAAAAGTCAAGGCTGATACCATCCCAAAGGATAACTTTCTTGGGTGCAGAGCTGGACACATCAAATCAAATGGCATACCTCACAGCAGAAAAACAGAATCACCTTCCTCTCTATTTCATGGCATTAACAGAGCAGAACCAGCTAACAGCAAGGAAAGTCCTGCAAGCCCTGGGTTACATGGCATCCTGCATAATATTGATTCCACATGCCAGACTACATACGAGAAAGTTACAATGGTACCTAAGGAATTTATGGTCTCAGCACAAGCACAGCCTAGAAACCCAAATTCCAATAATCCCATGCCTGAAGCAAGAATTCCAATGGTGGGCTCAGGCCTGTCAATCGAACAAAGGGCTGCCCTTCCACAACACTCAACCAAGCCAGACTATCACAACGGATGCCTCAGTCCTCGGTTGGGGGGCACACATGCTGGATAAGTGCATACAAGGCTTATGGACTCAAGACCAGCTGAACCTCCACATAAATCAAAAGGAGATGCTGGCAGTAAAACTGGCAATTCAGACATTCAGACCATTTCTTCGACAGGGTCAATTGCTGATAAGGACGGACAACACCACAGTTATGTGGTACATCAACAAACAGGGAGGCACACATTCATACCCTCTATGCCGGATGGCTATGGACCTCTGGAATGTGGCCCTGAGCTTCAACATTCAGTTACAAGCAATATTTGTACCAGGAAAAGAAAATATACTAGCAGACATCCTAAGCAGAACTACCACGGATGCCCACGAATGGATGCTGCATCCAGACATCTTCAAATCCATTACAGGGAAATGGGGACTACCAGAAATAGACTTATTCGCATCCCCACACAACCACCAATTGAAAAAAATTCTGCACGAGGGCATACCACCCACTTGCTTGGAAGGTGGACTCCCTATCTTTCAGTTGGAAAAAACTAACAGCATATGCATTCCCACCACTTCCTTTGATGCACAAGGTGCTATTGAAGATCAAAGAAGACTGTCCAAGGATCATCCTGATAGCTCCAGACTGGCCGAGGCAGCATTGGTACCCATTACTGAGGAGCATTTCTCGGGAACAAATATGGCCTCTGCCCCTAGTTCCCTTACTGTTAACACAGAACAACTTCAAAACCCTGCATCCAAACCTAAAAACACTGCAGCTGACTGCCTGGAACATTGCATAAGACAAAATAACCCAGAATTATCTCAAAGGGTAAAAGACATTATCTTGGAGGCTCGCAGGCCTTCAACAAGAAAAACTTATTCAGCAAAATGGAAAAGGTATCTCATTTGGAGTACAGCAAAAGGAGAAAATGTGTCACTGGTAAACATAGCTAGCATCCTGGAATACTTGGCAGAGCTTTTCCATAATGGCCTGTCCTATTCTTCCATTAAGATTCATGCATCAGCTATTTCAGCAGAATACAACATGGACCCTCCAGTCTTCTCACATCCTCTACTCAGGCAGTTTCTGAGAGGAATTAAAAATGTAAAACCACCAAGGAAGCCACCATTGCCCGCATGGGACTTGAACTTTGTGCTAGAAAAGTTGACACTCCCTCCTTTCGAGCCAGCAGCAACAGTAGAATTACAGTACTTATCATGGAAAAGCTTTCCTGCTTGCAATCACTTCAGCAAGAAGGGTTTCTGAGCTACAGGCATTAATGGCAGTACAGCCCTTCCTTATCTTTCATCAAGATAGTGTCCATGAGAACTAATCCTACTTTTATGCCAAAGGTGGTCTCCAGGGTATCTTTAAACCAAGCTATCCACCTGCCTACATTCTTCCCCAACCCACAGAACAGGGGAGAAAGACTATTACATACCTTGGATGTACATAGGCAATTGCACTACTACCTGGACAGGACCAAGAGCAATAGAAAAACTGACCAGCTACTGGTAGCATATGCAACAGGAATGGAAGGAAAAGCAATTTCAAAACAGACAATCTCTAAGTGGATAGGAAATTGCATTAGATTTTGTTACTCTTACCATGGAAAGACAACTCCAGAAAACATCAGACCTCACTCCACAAGGGCTACAGCCACTACTACAGCTTTTTTACGAGGAGTGGCTACCAAAGACATTTTAGAGGCTGCTACTTGGAGCTCCGTGCATACATTTGCCAAGCATTACAATCTACCCTTATACTCCAGATCCCGAGCAGGGTTTGCGACTGCTGTTTTGCAAGGGATCTTAACTACACCATAATTTTATTATTCCTCCTCCCCCAGTTTGGCTATGGTATTCTACCCATTTGTAAGGACTGCAGATGCATCCTTGAAGGACATAGTACAGTTTTGTACCTACCATAAATGTAGATGTCCGAGAGGTATACATCTGCATCTGCAGTCAGGCATCCTACCCACCCTCCTTCCCTCTGTGGTACTCTAGGGTATTTGCCCATCTTGTAGCTAGCTGGGGAATCTATTATGGTGATTTGTATACTTCCTTTTGTTTGGAGGCATTTGGCATTTATCTTGTGGACCTAATTTCATCCAGGGTATGGAAGGAACTGGATACAGTTGAGCCTGTTCCCAAGCACCTGGACAAAGTTCTCAGCGGCAACACTGGTCGAAGGGTCCCCAGTAGTTGCTGTGGTGGTTGCAGCAGCCATCAGAAAGAACTCGCTCAGGAGACTTTGTCCATCCGCCAGACCGAAGGGCTGCCTGAGAAGGACTTACAACCCATTTGTAAGGACTGCAATTACATGGGACATCTCATCAGACTTTATGGTAGGTACAAAGAGGCTGTACTGCCCCAGGGTCCATGGCAGAGGAGGTGTTCTCTCCTCGTATGGCCACCCTTACTTCCATTTCCAATGCTTCCATGAGACTCCTGTCACATGTGACTGAAGGTGCCTCTAGAGCGTCCGGAACAGGCGTAGCCATCGGGCGTCACACCTGACTTCGGCTTTGTGCTTTCTTGGAGCCCTTCAGTGAGTCTTTACAAATGCCCCCTTTGACGACAGTTCAAGACACCTTGGTCCAGAGCAAGAAAGTTGGGAAGACCCTGTTTGCCATAGTGATTCGCTTCTCAACTACGTAACGATCCTTTTCCAGGAGTCTGTGCAGGATGAAGAAGATGTGGTTCCGAAAGTTTCAGGGGTTTTTCCCATGACACTCAGGACTCATCTTCCCCCAGAGGCAGAGGGGGATATGATAGATGCCACACTCGTGGCAAAGGGGTCTGAGGAACCAAGGGTCTCAGAACTGTCTCCTGGACAGACCCTTGCAGCAGCCCTGAAGGGTTGCCCGACTGCTCGTCTCTGGAGGCAGTTTGGAGGCATCTTTCTCTGCATCCAACAGCCTGGGAGTCTATCACAAACGATCATTGGGTGTTGCAGATAATATCAAGAGGATACTCTATCCCCTTTCGTTAGCCCCTAGTCCCTCCTAAATGTCTCCCGGACGTTCCACTTGTGCAACAGGAGCAGGCAGCAGTAGATACTTTCACGCTGCTTGAAAAGCGAGTCATCCAGCCCATCCTCCCAGACCAGTCCGGAGTGGGCATCTATTCCAGGTTCTTTTTAGTGCCAAAGAAAACGGGAGACTTGAGACTCATCCTGGGTGTTTCAGCCTTAAATCTGTCAGTTGCCAAGACAAAGTTTCGGATGGTCACTCTCCAATCCATTCTACCCTTTCTGCAGATAAAATGACTGGATGTGCTCAGTGGACCTCCAAGAGGCGTTCTGTCACATCAAGATGAACAGACTCTCTTGGAGGTTCCTCCGCTTCCGGCTGGGAGCAAATCATTATCAGTTCAGAGCACTCCCCTTTGGGCTCACCACTGCTCCAGGCTGTTCGCCAAAGTGATTGCAGTAGTGACAGCTCACCTGTAGCTGCAGGGGTTCCATGTCTTCCCCTACCTGGACGACTGGCTCCTTTCCACTCCCTCCAGGCATCTACTGTGTCAAGCTAGGGATGATCTTCTCAAGATCGCTCACCACCTCTGCATAACAATAAATCTCAAGTCCAAATTGGTACGTGTACAAGTTCTCTATTTTATATTGGGGCTCACTTTGACACTATTCAAAGCAAGGTGTTTCTAACTCCGGGTAGACTGTTATCCATCCGACCATAATGTTTCTTGCCTTGTTCAAGCAGTGTCCCCCTGTGGATTCAGTTCTTCAGGCGTTGGGGTCCATGGTGGCCAAGATTACTCTTTTATTCTCATGGCTCACCTCAGTATGGGGGTTCTCCAGTGGGCTCATAGGTTCATAGATTGGTACTAGGCTATCGGCCCTAAGGCGTATACAAGCCTAGTCATAACGATTCCCTGGCTATTTCTTCCCACAATATTTACTTGCCTGGACCCCTATCTAGCAGGGCGACTGACGTGATCCCTGGGGTGAATTTCCGATATCCCATCCAATCGTCAAGGTTCCTTTTGAAGAGGGCCTCTGCTTGACATGTATGGGCAGTGTATTCCGGAGTCTGGGGAGTCTCTGGGCCAGGAACCTATCCCTCCAGCATGTTTTTGTTCATTGTGATGACATGGTTTAGATTCCTGGAGCGTGTGGCTCTCAGCGATTGGGATTTCTTTAAGTGTAGCATGTCCAACAGCTCTGGGTTTGACATGGCCTTGTAAGTTGAGCAGAGATTGCCTCTGAGAAGATGATATGCGACAGAGTATAGCTGGAGTTGTTTTAGACAGTCAGCATAGGACATCTGCTTTAGACCTGTGATTCTTCTAGTGAGGTATTTCTGCGGCCTTTCCAGTTATTGCAGATGTCTTGAGAGGGTACATACCAAACGGGGTGTTGTATTCTATAATGGGTCTAATGAGGGATGAGTACAGTGGGACAATGACCTCCTTTTTTCTGGATGAAAAGCCCTTAGTGATGGTGTGCCACATAGAAGGATTTCCTGACTGTTGTGGTGATGTGTTTATTGAAGGTGAGACCACTGTCCACCTGTATCCCTAAGTCTCTTATCACACTTTCGATGTTTAGTGTACTGCCACCTATGTGGTAATTCACGGGTACATGTGTTTTTCCCAAAGGGGATAATTATACATTTCTTAGCATTAAGCTTGAGGCCATGGCTCTGGCACCAAGCATCTGTTTCTGTAAGGCCCTTTGTAGAATAGCCACATCATTTGGGGATTCAGTAATGTCTCCCGGTTTGCAGTCATCTGCAAACTTTGTTAGCCAGAGTCCCTTAGTGTTAGCCTGTACTTCAGAGAAGTAGATGCCAAACAAGAGCAGTCCCAGGACTGAACCCCGAGGTACTCCACTTGTCAATTGTATGGAGCTGGTTTAGAGTCTGCTACTTTTACAGTGTGAGTTCTGCGAGTAAGCCAGTTGGCATCCCGAGTGATGTAGGGATTTATGCCCAGCTTAGTAATTTTATCTATGATTCCGGAGTTGGGGATTGTGTTGAAGACCTTGGCGAGGTCCAGGTAGTCCGCGTTACCCTCGCCCACTGCTCTGGAGACTGATTTGAAGAAGTCAGTCGGGTTCAGGAGACTAGATCAGTCCTTCACAAACCCAAACTAGGTGGGGTCCAGTGTTTGAAGGTTTCCAATGTCTTTGTTTATAAGTTCGTAATAGCACGTTCCATGGCCTTGCAGATCAGGCTCATCAGACTGATGGGGCGGTTGTTCCCAGGATCCAAGGTGCATCCCCCCTTGTGGAGTGGGATAACTGCAGCTGTGCGCCACTCAGTGGGCATGAAGCCTGAGGTGAGGCAATGATTAAACATGACACTTATGAGGTACCAGTTCATTTTGTAGTTAATGTAGTACACAGCCTGGGATGTCGTCTGGTCCCATGGATGCTGTATTGTTAGCTTTGGAGAGTGCATTTATCACCTGTGTGGCTATTATTACTGGAATTTAGCAATCTTTCGGTATTGAGATGGGCCCTTTATAGGATGAGAGGGGGGGTGAAGTTGTCACTGAATCAATCTGTCAGGATATTGGCAATAGTCTTGGAATCAATATATTTAATGCCATTCTGCCTTGGAATCAATATATTTAATGCCATTCTGTTTTAGCTAAGAGCAGATCTGAGCATTGCCATTTAGATTATTGACATAGCTATAGAATGCCTTGTGGCTATCTTTGGCAATTTTATTTTCGTAAGTAGCTTTGGAGGATTTTATGAGGGATCTCAGCTTCTTACTGTGGCTGGTAAGGGAGTTTTTTGCATTTCTGCAGCAGTTTCTTCCTTTTGTTGTAAAGTTTGTTTATGGCAGGGGACCACCAGTTTGGCTTCTTTTCTTTTTTTTTTTTTTTTTTGGGAGGAGAGCATTTTAGGATGGCACGATTCATGCACAAGTGGATGCTCGTTTAGTGCCTTAGTGTAGGATTCAGCAGTCTAACTTTCAGATGTTCTTTGTGTTTCACTGTTGCAGTTATTACATTTGGGTAATCTGCTGGCAGGTTGCCCTCAGTCGGCCTGAATAACAAAGTCTTGGGTCCTGCGTCGGTTGCTGTCTCCTCTTCCATGACGTCAGGGGTATAAAACGTGCAGCTGACGCCATTTTAATCAGTCTTTCTTGCTGTGTGGTGCAGAAGCAGTTCGCAAGTGCCGGTTGGCCGACTCCTGAAATTTTCGTTTTCGAGTTTCAGAACCAAAGTCTTCAAACTAAAGCTAAGTACCCCGTTGGGGAAACTTTTTCTTGCTCCTTTCCGATGTCCCTTTCTCTGGCTCCTAGTAAGCCAGACAGATATTACAGGGTTCTTGAGTCCAACAAGTTTCTTTTCAAAAATCCTACTGCTGACCCTGAAACTATTTCTCAGGGTCCCAAGGGTGTTAAGGCTTCTACTGCTAAAAATCCTACCCCTTCTGATAGAGACTCCAGGGCGCTGTATAGATGGGCTGAGAAGGCTTATACATCTGCAACCCTGGCAATCAGGGCTTTAAACTGTCAGTTTCATATACTTAAATATCAACACCATGTCATGGGCTTACTGAAACAGAAAATGTTGATTTCTGATTTTGTGGAAAATAGAGTTACAGGATTTATTGCATTCAGCTGAACAAGTTGGAAAGCATAATTTGCAATGTGGTTTTGATTCCTTGGAGGCCTCTTGCAGGGCCGCTGTAACTGGATCTGTGATAAGAATGCATGCTTGGCTCAAGGAGCAAAATCTGCCTGATCATGTTAAAGCTAATTGTTGGATGCTCCTTTACAGCAAGACAGTCTGTTTGTATAGTAATAAGGCAGAAGAAGTTTTAAAAAAGATGGAAGACCAAGCTAAATCTATGCAAACTGTAAAAGATTTCTTGCAAGTGCAGCCACCCAAGTTCAGTAGGCACTGGCCTACTAAGAATTGGTCCTTTCCAGTACCCAACAGAGCCGCTCAGGTCAAACCCAGACACTCCAAAGGCTCCAGGTTTCGGTCACAAGGTTCTTACAGGGCAAAACAATGGGGTGCCTCCACCTCCAAATCAGGAAGTATCAAAGCACCACCCTACGGTAAACAGTCTCAATGACTTTCCTCTGCCATTTCCCAGCACTTATCATTTGGCAGGCCCTTTGGGGGGAAACTAACACTTTATGCTCAAAATCGGTATCTAATTACCCAGGACAAGTCTGTCTTAAATGTAGTATCCAAGGGGTACAGATTTCATTTCCACATGTGATTTCATTTCCACACGTTGCCAATTCCAAATGGATGTCCAGATCTTCCCCTAAATTAGTGGGCAGAGGCCCAGAAAAAATTCATGGCCCTTATGGATATGGGGGCTATTCAACCAGTACCAGAAAAAGAAAAAGGACAAGGTTTTTATTCAAGACTTTTCCTAGTACCCAGAAAAGACAAATCATGGCGTCCAGTTCTGGACTTATCCATTCTGAATGCTTTCCTGGACATTCCAAAATTCAAGATGCTGAGTCTACAACAGCTACTGCCTATGCTAGGCAAGAATGCCTGGTTGGTAACTCTAGACTTAAAAGAGGCTAACCTGCATATCCCAGTCAGGGAATCTTGCAGAAGATACCTCCGCTTCAAAGCAGGCTATTTGCATTACCAGTTTTCTGCACTGCCCTTTGGCTTATCTACTGTGCCCAGGGTCATCACAAAGTGCCTGGCACCAGTAATTGCATTTTGCAGTCAAAGAAACTTTCAAATGTATCCTTATCTGGACGATTGCCTAATTCAGGCAGAGGACAAGGACACTTCTACAACATCTGGCATTTTTAAAAAGGCTTCTAACATGCCTAAGGTACATCATAAACAAAATGAAATCACAACTGGTACCCTCTCAAATTACATTCCTGGGTGCAAGCTTGAATACAGTTGCCCAGATGGCTTAACTCACGCCAGACAAACAAATTCAGTTGGTAACCTACTTCAAACAAGTGGCCACAAAAACCCAGCTGTCTGCAAGATAAATTCTGCAGGCTTTGGGGTTCATGGCATCCTGCATTCTACTAATTCCATATGCAAGACTGCATATTAGGAAACTTCAATGGTACCTAAAAAGCTTATGGAGTCAACATTGTCACAGCCTGGAAACAATGATTCCTCTCATTCCTTGCCTGCAACAGGAGTTACTTTGGTGGGCAGAGGCCTGTCACCAGAACAAGGGACTGTCATTCATTCTACCCCCTGCCACCCAAACCCTGACTACAGACGCATCAGACTATGCTTGGGGGGGGGCCCATCTGGTAGGGAGATGCATTCAGGGCGAATGGAGCCTAAATCAAATGCACCTACATATCAACCAGAAAGAAATGCTAGCTGTACAGAATGCTCTGACAGCCTTCAAGGACAACTACTGATAAAGATGGACAACACCACAGTTATGTGGTACATAAACAAGGAGGGGGGTACCCACTCCTACCCCCTTTGCAGACTAGCCATGGCCTTGTGGAACACAGCCTTGACTTGCAAATACATCTACAAGCTCAATTCCTGCCAGGAAAGCAAAATACTCTGGCAGACGACCTAAGCAGAAATTTTATGGACCCACATGAATGGAAACTGGATCCACAAATCTTCAGCATGTTGACACGAAAATGGGGTAGCCCAGACATAGATCTTTTTGCCTCCCCCCAAAACTACCAGTTAGACAAATTCTGCACAAGAACTCATCATAAAAAAGCTTGGAAAGTGGATGCTCTATCCTTCCGCTGGAAAAACCTGTCAGTCTATGCCTTTCCCCTGCTGCCTCTGCTCTCTAAGGTTTTACTAAGTCAGACAGGAAAAAACAAAAATGATTCTGATTGCTCCGGACTGGCCTCGCCAACACTGGTACCCGCTTCTAAGGAATATGTCACACCTTACTGTGTGGTACTGGCCTCAGACACCTCCTCTATTGTCTCAGCAGAACTATCAAATTCTGCACACTCAGCTCCAAACTCTGAATCTTGCAGCATGGCTAATCAACTCATTTCACCAATCACATCTCTCAGTAAACCTGTGATAGATGTCATTTAGGAGGCTAGAAGGCCTAGTACTAGAAAATCTTATGCTGATAAATGGAAGAGATTCTGTACCTGGAACCAAGCACAAGGAATAAACAGTGATGCCCAATATTCCTCAGATTTTGCAATATTTAACTGAGTTTCTTCACAAGGGCCTATCTTTTTCTTCTATAAAAATCCATGACTCTGCCATCTCAGCTCATTACAACACAGAGCCTCCTCTCTTTTCTCATCCCCTGCTAAAGCAGTACCTCAGAGGGGCCAAAAATGAGACCTCCTAGGAGAGCACTGACTCCTGCATGGGACCTCAATTTTGTACTGGAAAAAACTCACCCTACCTCCTTTTGAACCAACTGCTACTGCAGACATGACAGTTCGTTCTTGGAAGACAGCCTTTCTTTTAGCAGTCACTTCATCTAGAAGGATTTCAGAACTACAGGCTCTCATGGCAGTGGAGCCTTTTATCTTTTATCTGGACAGGGTGGCCCTCAGGACCAATCCTTCTTTTATGCCTGAGGTGGTATCCAGTGTGGCTCTTAACCAGACCATTCATCTGCCAACTTTTTTCCCAAATCTGCAGAACAAGGGGGAGCGGATACTGCATTCATTGGATGTACACAGACAGCTAAGATTTTACTTAAACAGGACAAAATCTCTAAGAAAGTCCTGAGCAACTACTGGTGGCATTTGCTGCAGGGGCAGAGGGGAAGGTGGTATCAAAGCAGACTATTTCAAAATGGATAAGCCATTGTATTCGTTTCTGCTACATGCACTATGGTAAACCTGTCCCCAAGGGGATCAGATCCCATTCCACCAGGGCTGCATCTACTTCTGCAGCTTTTCTCAGAGGGGTTCCTACCAGAGACATTCTAAAAGCTGCTACTTGGAGCTCAGTGAATACGTTCACAAAACATTACCATTTACTTCTCTTTTCTAAATCCAGGGCAGGCTTTGCCATTGCTGTCCTGCAGGGCCTTATAGCTGCTCCTAAAGCTGTATAATTCCATCCTCCCATCCATAGCTTTGAGATTCTACCCAAATGTAATGACTGCAACAGTGAAACACTAAGAACATAGTACAGTTGTGTACACTTACCATAACTGTAGATGTTCGAGTGTATTCACTGTTGCAGTCCGGGTTACCCACCTGCCAGCCCCCTTTCTTGTCTATTATTATACCTCTTCTTTCCTTCACTATGCTCAAAAGCCTTTGTGGTGTATTTGCTTTTAGTTGGAGGTAAATTTTTTGTGTTCTAAAATACATGCATATATATAGATATATATTTTTTTTGCTCCCCATTTGGGGGGCACCTGACGTCTGGGGCAAGAAAAACTGATTAAAATGGCGTTGGCTGCATGTTTTATACCCCTGATGACTTGACTTCATGGAAGAGGAGACAGCAACCGACGCAGGACCCAAGACTGTTATTCAGGCTGACTGAGGGCAACCTGCCAGCAGATTACCTAAATGTAATGACTGCAGCAGTGAATACACTCTAACATCTACATTTATGGTTAAGTGTACACAACTGTACTTTCCCGTCTGCATGGGTTTCATGACGTTTGTCACTTCTGACTTGAGCAGCATGAAGTTGGCTTTGGAGAAGTTTTTAACGGAGGTTTCCTTACTGGGGGGTGGGGGTGTGGATGTCAAGGGTGATTAGCTGATGGTCAGACCTGACCAACAAGAGGGTGACCATGGGTGTGGAGCATTGATTTCCCATGTTGGTAATGACTAGGTCTAGGATATTGGAGACCCTGGTGGGACTATGGATTAGTTGATCCAGGACATTGGAATTTATGAATTCCAAGAACCGTTCGGCTAAGGTCTTGGTACACGAGTAGTTTTCCCAGTTAATGGCAGGGTATTTGAAATCACCCAGTATTTAGGGTATTTGGTTGTATCTTAATATTTTCCAGTATGTTTAGAAAGGTGTAGTGAGAATCTTGGGGCATGGTGGGGGATCTGTAGCAAACTACAATTTGGATAGCAGTCTTATCTAGTGTTAGTTGCACCTGGAGAATTTCAGTCGCATTGTGTTGCACAACTAGCCTGGTGGTTTGAATGTCCTTGGTGAATATGAACATTACTCCACCTTTAGTGTTTCGGTCCTGGTTTGGTGGCCGAAAAGTGTGGTAGGAGTTGTAGCCTGGTATTGCAGGGGTGCTCTCTGTAGCCTTGATCCAAGTCTCAGTTACTGCACAGATATTGATGTTCTCCAGGAGTGCCTCGAGAGAGTGTATTTTGAGGTTTAGACTTCTAGCATTGAGTAGCATTACCTTCAGATTTTGCATGCTTGTACCTGTTACGGTGGTGGTTTTGTCCTTTGAACTTTGCCTAAAAAAAGGCACTATAGGGGTGGCAAGAGCCTTAGCCAGTAACCCGAATCCCTGGGGCGACAGGTGCAGACAGTCTCTGGCAAAGCATCGTGGTCTGTCGATCATGTCATCCTAGGCAGACAGATACTGGATCCCCTTTGAATGACACCAGGATCTTGGCCAGTTGTTGAAGTCAGTCATTTTGTTCTTGTACTGTGGTATCATTCTGGGTGAAGTCAGGATGCTATTCAGGGCTAGGGTCATAAGTGCCTGGGCCACATGATCCGAGAGCTCTTCCTTGTCTCTTTTCATGTAGTCCAGGGAGGTATGTCTCCAGTCATTCACTCCAGCATGGACAGTGACAGAGTCATATTTGTACTTGTGGAGTGACTTGAGTGCATGTGTTATGTGGCTGATCCTGGCACCCGACAGGCAGCTGACTGTAATTTTCTCCTTGTTCAGCCTGGTGAGTGGGACATCAGAGTGCCTGACTATAGAGTCCTGTATGACTAAAGTGTTGGGCATGTTGTTTTGCCTTGGGGGCTGTTGTTGGGTGGCACACTGGTGGTGTGAGCTATGTGACACTTTGGTTGTGATTGGTGTTTGCGTTCCAGCTTCGGAGTTCCTTGTTGCTTGGGCATGTTACTGTTAAGGGCCTCCGTATATGAGGGTTTAGTGTTGTTATGTGAGGGTGTTGGTGGTGTGGGTTTCGAAGGGCTATGTAACTGTGGCGGTTCAGTTGTCATTACTAGACCTGCCTTTGTCTCATCTGATTCGGTTATCTCAAGCTTGCAGGGATTCGCTCCTCTGGTGTCTTCAATCCCCGGATCTTCTGGGCCATCCATTTATTCTTCTCGCCCTGGAGACCACGAACGCCTCCCTGCTCTGGTGGGGGGTCATTGCATGGGAAGGACAGTCCAAGGCACATGGCTTTCCCTGGAGACCCATCTGCACAACAACATCCTGAAGATGAGGGAAGTGCTGCTGGCTTTGCAAGGTCTAAGTGCTTACCTTCCCCAAGGGATGATTGCCATCCAGACAGACAATATGCCTGTAGTCTGGTACATCAACAAACAGGGGGCACCAGGTCTTTACCTCCTTTGTCACAAAGCCATGAGATTGTGGGAGTGGGTGATCTCCTCCTGTCATTTTTTGGTAGTAACATACATTCTGGGGAGGTCCTGCATACTGGCAGACAGGCTCAGCAGATCTATTCTGATGCCTTACAAGTGGTCTCTGAATCGTTCAGTAATGGAACATATCTTTCTAAAGTGGGGTCAGCCTTGCTGTGATCTGTTTGCCTCTCCTTCCAATGTGAAGTGCAGCGAGTATTTTGCTCTCCAGGGAGCCCCCCACAGACATTGTAGTTCATGCTTGGACCTCTGGTCTACTGTATGCTTCTCTTCCACTCCCTCTGATTTCAGAATTCATTCAGAAAGCTCGATGGCTGGGAAGCTTAGTGGTCCTCATTTTCCCTTTTTGGCTTCACCAAGTTTGGTTCCCCTCTCTGTGATCTCATGTAGTGTGTCCTCTTTGCACTCTAGATCGGGTTCTGGATCTGACCATACATCCCTCGCTGATCCTGCAGCCAGACTTAGTCTGAAGCTCACGGCTTGGCTGCTTCAGCTCCAGTGATTAGTTAGGACACGGGTTGTCTTCTCCTGTTAAGAAGATTTTGGTAGTGGCTCACAAGTCTAAGCAGAAGGGTTTCTCCATTTGGGCTTCTCAGCATGATCTGGACCCCTTTACTGCCCCAGTTCCCACCATTTTGGAGTTTTTAACGGATATTTTTAATTGTGGTGCTAGTTTTTTTTTTTTATGGTAAAGGTACGGTTGGCAGCTATCTCTAATTTTCACATAGGAGAGATTTCGGCTTTTTGGCTTCATCCGAACGTTCTAAGGCCTTTTTGAAAGGTACCTTTCCACTTAGACCTCTGGTCAAGGACCCAACGCCTCCTTAGGATCTCGCCCTAGTTTCTTCAAACCAGTGGCTACAGTTGACTTGCAGTTTCTTTCTTGGAAGACGGCCTTTTTGGTTGCTATCACCTTGGCCAAGTGTTTTGGGGATCCAAGCCTTATCTGTCAAGCCCCCTTATATGGTGTTTCATAAAGATAGGTTTTCCTTACGGACAATTCCTTTGTTCCTTGAGAAAGTGGCATCAAAGTCTAATATTAACTAGACAGTTAATCATCCTGTTTTCTAAAGGAGAGTATAAATTGCATTTGTTTGATATTCACAGACAGTTGCATTTCTATTTGTGTAGAACAGAATCCTTTCATAGTCTGATTAACTTTTTGTTTCCTTTTCTAACCTTGGAAAATCTGTCTCAAAGCCGACTATTACTCGATGGATTTTTGAATGTATTTTGTTGACCTATCGAGCCAAAGGGTTATCCCCACCAAGTCATGTCCGGGCGCATTCAGCCAGGTCTGTAGCTACTTCTGTGGCTTTTTGGTTGAGGGTGTCCTTAGATATTTGCTCTGCAGCTACCTGGGCATCACCACATATGTTTATCTCCTGTTGTAAGTTGGATCTTCTTTCCAGGGGTAGAGCATCCTTTGGCTCAGCTTTACTCTGGAACATCCTTCCATGAGGACTTCCCACGGCTCTTGATAGTTGGGGACTCTGTCCCACAGGTTGAAGACCAAACGAAAACAACAACTTCAGATAAAAAAAAAAGTTATGTACTCACCATAACGTTCCATCTGAGTTATTGCTTTTCATTTGTTTTCACCCGTTCCTCCCTCCTTTTCCCCCTGCCTTGTGTGGGCTGTGTAGTGGACCGGATGGAAGAGGTATAGCCCTCGACTCTGGCAAGCTTCCTTCTTTTTGATCTAATGGGTGCCCATGGCAGGGATTTAGGCATGTCTTTAAGTTACGGTACTTCTGTTACAGCAAGCTCGATCTGAGGGGAGGAGGGAGACAGGGGTATTATGCGTAGGGGAGGAGCTTGGAGCTTTTGTGTTCTCCACTTGAAATTACAATCTGCAAATTAATGTCCACATCAGATTGTATACTTGTAATTGTAATGTTATTGATGTAGTTGCAGTTTGTCTCATCAGTAGAGTATGCAACTGTGCAGATACCCTTAAGGTAACACCTGGAAAATAGATCTGCCATATCATGTGAATGAAAATGCAGATTTTAGGCATTTGTCATGTCCAGGATGCACTTCCTAGCCCTCTGCATTTTCTTTGCTTATGCTGTTGAATTATTTTGACTGATAATTTACTGAAGAGACAAAACCGATTAACTTGTCTTGGTTTTTCAAAGCCATCTGTGTCTAAACAATGTTGAGGTGTATGCTGCTTACAGTGTTCTTCTAGCCCCTGCACTTTGTATGTGGTCTGCTATATCACAGTGTAGATCTTGTAGCGCAGTAATGAACAAACATCCAATTGCTCTTACCCCAACTTTTCACCTTCTTCCCCTTTTCCAATTTTAAATCTGCTAAAGCCTTTGCCAACTGGTCTGGGTCTATTTTTTGCAAAAGCTCTGGAGGTACTGAAGGAGGTGGGTGAGAGACACTTAACTCAGTGCTTTAGCAAGGATCCCATCTACTCCATGGTCCAGCCATGGGCCCTGCAGGAATTTTGCCTAGGTTATCACTCTCCTCTTTGCTAACATTTTTCTCCAAAGAAAACATCATTGGTGGCTGCGACAACTTCCCTGTATACCTCAGAACCCTGCACGCTGTGCCAATTTGTTATGGTCCATTATTTAGATTCTGAGGTTAATACTTTTGAGAAGTGACACGAACTAGCATAAGTAGTTTATGTAAGATTATCAGAATTATCTTTTACTTACAAGCATCAGAATGATATCTTTGCTCACTGATAGCTGCACTGATAGAATTTGGAGTCCCTCTATCTGTTCATATCAGTAGAATGCAAGCACTAGCATTTCTTTTAAAACTTTCAGTCCATGTCTGAGATCTGTGCCGATCAAATCAATATAATGCAGGCACCAGCATTAAAATGCCCAGTCCATGCCAGAGATTCTTGCTGTAGAGTTCCATTCTGTTGTTGGCTGGTGGGCATTTTATAGTTTTGTATGTACAAGTTCAGCAGGGTCATGACAGTTTTGAACTGATGGAAGTTTTTCAAATTAAATAATTTCCCAAGTTGTAAAAAAAAGATTTTTATCATGACTAATTGTTATTTTCAGTGTCGCCTACTTCCTCCTAAAAGAACAGCTAGACCTCAGCTGACCACAAACTTGTGAACGTTCCTGTTCAAGCTGATAAACCTCTTTTCAGGTTAATCAAAGTTCGATGCACTAGACTTCATTAAACAAACTTTGCCTTGCAACATATTTCTAGTATATTTGTAGCTCTTTTAAGCTATCTTAACATAATGCAAATCTTCCTAAGCTATCTGTAAATTCAGCATTATTGCTATTGTTTAATACTATCTAGCCACACACAGGAGGGAGCTGGTCAATGCAGGCTGTGTGGTACCTTCACACATGCATCTGTTAAAGTTCACTTGTCAGCCATTTGCATTTGTCTGCCTCTGAATCCACCTCTGGGTTCTTGTTATGAAATCGAACAATTTCTGAAAGGCAGTCATCATATCTGACCTCCAAGAAAGCCTATCCCTTCTCCTTAGGATCTTAATTTTGTTCTTGAGAAGTTAACTCTGTCCCCTTTTGAACCCGTGTTTTGGTTTTCCCTACAACATTATACTTGGACTGTATTGTTGGTATCTCTTACTTCTGCCATGTGGGTCTCTGAATGTCAGGTAGTAATAGCAGTTCTGTCTTTTTTCCCACAAGGGCTGGGTGTCTGTGTGTACCAATAATCCACTTTTGCTCAAGATGGTTAATGATTTTATCCTTTAATCAGTACATTCGTCTTTCTTCTTTTTTCCCTTCTCCACAGAATCCCAGTGAGAGGATTTAAGTAGACAGCTTAGATACTGCCCATGTAAGACAAAGTGCTTTGGGAAATTTGAGCAGCTTTTTGTCTCCTTTCATACCAGGAAGTTGAGCTTGGTGGCATCTAAGCAAACCATCTATTTTTACAAGGGTTTGGATACTAGATCCATCTTGGAAGCTGCTCATTGGTCTTCTGTTCACATTTTCACCAAACATTACAAGTTGGATGTCATTTCTAGGGCCAGGATAGATTTTTGCCCGATTCAGCCTTCATGGTTTTTTGGGAGGTCTCTTCTGTGGCTTCCTCCTGTCATGCTTTGTAATAGCTTTTGTACTTCCCCAGAGTGAAGAATACTGATAGTACAGTGGTGTATGTCCTTCCTTATCACTGCAAGATTTTATCGTAACAGTAGATGTTCTACTTCTTACTGTAGATGTCCTACTTATTAGTGTTGCAGTATTCTGTCCCTCCCTCCCTACCTCTACCCCTTGTTACTTTCTGTTGCTTTTTTTCTAACCAGGTGTTTTTTTTTTTGTTTTTTTTTTTCATCTTCCATTCCTGGATGTAGATTATGATGCTTTCCTCTGAGGTTGCTCTGGTTCTTCCGGGCACTTCAGTTTTGAGGATTAGGCACTTGCAAGTCACGTTTGTACCTTTAAACCTTGCACGTAGGACTTCCATCTGACCTACTGCACCTGGATGGTGTAAAGGCTTTGGTATGCTGGTTGGACATTCAGCTGTCCGTAGCAGGGTATCCCAGGAGTCAAGAATACTACAGTAATGAGAAGGTGGACATCTACAGTTTATGGTAAAAATCTTGCATAACTGTGCTTTGTGCCTTTTCCTGCAGGAGCTGCTGCTGCCATTAATAACACTATTGGCCCCATTTTTCCTGTCAGAAAGAAATGAGCAAACTAAATATGAATCTACTGCTCTTCAGTGGCCTTAGAAGCAGTTTACTGGGTCTGGATTAGGATTTAATTCATGCTTGTAATCCTTATAAGGTGGTTTCTGGTAAGAGAGAGGGGTAGCTTTTTTTTTCTTTCCCCCTTCAAAGAGATTAAAGGTTTTGAATCTAGACAGGAAGATGAAGGCACAGATGGTCCTTTTTCTTTCATTTTTCTGATTCAGACTCTGAGGAGAGATCAGTTTATTTTTCTCCATGTGGGAGTTCTTTTCTCTAAGACTTTTTACAGAATGTGCCAGTGATAGAATATGGAGGTTTTTTTGTCCCTAAGATGAGAGCTGTTACAGAAGGAATTTCCGGAACCTTCACCACTTCCTCCAGGGTCTGTCAGCTCTGAAGGGTGTGTGAAAATGCCTGTAATTATAGTCAGCCTGCTTCCCCAAAAAAGGCAAGTAGAATGTCTAGTGTTTCTTAGTCTTGTAAGTTTTTATATACACTTTTCAAACCTGAACCAGCAGCTGTACGAGTAGCTTTAGATAATCCTGTTACAGCTCAGCATTTGGTTGATTCCACTCCTACTCTCTGATAGGGATGGAAAGATTCTTGAAAAGTATTGGGGGGGTGTGTGTGTGTGTGGGTGTGTGCTTTAGATTAGATGTTATTCGTGTTTCACTGTTGCAGTTGTTACACTAGGGTTATCCTGCTGGCAGGCTACCCTCAGTCGGCCTGAATTCCAAAGTCTTGGTCCGGCGTCGGTTGCTGTCGCCTCTTCCCTGACGTCAGTGCGCCAGGGGTATAAAAGTTGCAGCCGACGCCATTTTCTTCAGTCTTTCTTGCCGCGCGGTGCCCAAAGTAGAAGCAGTTCGCAAGTGCCGGTCGGCCAACTCCTGAGATTTTCGTGTTCAAATTTCAGATCCAAAGTCTTCATTAAAAGCTAAGTACCCCGTTGGGGAAAACTTTTTTCTTGCTCCAGACCGATGTCAGAAAAGGTTAATAATTGTATTTCTTGTGGGAAGCAAATACCTCATAAGGATTTTCATTCTTAGTGTATTCCTTGCCTAGGCCCTGACCACGACATTGCTTGTCGGTTTTGTGCTAGATTTAACCAGTGCACTACAAAGAGCCGGTACAATTTTGCATTTCACTATTTTGGCAGAAGATTTAATTACATGATGCCATCAGATAGTCAACCGACTTCAGCAATTCACAAGAAACGAAAAGAAAAATGACAGGTATCCGAGGTGTAAAACCAATGACGAGGCTTCTTCTAACCCAGTCGCTGGTTCGCCGGCTCTCAGTGAGGTGCTTTCACAGCCCCTGGCCCGCCAATACTGGTATCCAATCCTAAGGAACTTATCTCAATGCCCAGCCTGGACCTTACCTCAAATACCTCACCTACTGTCCCAGCAAAGCAATCAGATCCTGCACAGCCAACTCAAGACCTTAAATCTGGCAGCATGGCGGATAATGTAGTCATACAAAACGCACCTCTCACTAAAGTGGTGATGGATGTCATTTTGGCGGCCAGGAGGCCTAGTACTAGAAAATCTTATGCTGGAAAATGGAAGAGATGCTGTGCCTGGAACCAGGCACAAGGAATTGACACAGCTGTACCAAATATTACTCAGATTTTGCAATACTTAACTGAGATGCTGGACAAAGGCCTATCCTTTTCATCAATTAAAATTCATGCCTCTGCCATTTTGGCTCATTACAATACAGAGCCACCAATCTTTTCTCATCCTTTGTTAAGGCAGTAACTCAGAGGAGCCAAAAACTTAAGGCCTCCAAGGAGATCACCAATACCTGCATGGGACCTCAATTATGTTTTGGAAAAACTTACTCTGCCTCCTTTTGAGCCAGCCGCTACAGCTGATATAAAGTTTTTATCTTGGAAAACAGCTCTGCTCCTTGCAATAACCTCTGCAAGACGAGTCTCAGAGCTACAGGCACTCATGGCTGTGGAACCTTTTATCATTTTTTATCCGGACAGGGTTTCTCTGAGGACAAACCCGACATTTATGCCTAAGGTAGTATCCAGTGTGTCCCTTAACCAAACTATTCATCTGCCTACTTTTTATCCAAACCCATAGAATAAGAGGGAGAGAATTCTGCATTCTTTGGACATACACAGACAGCTGCGCTTCTACTTTGACAGAACCAAAGCTTTCAGAAAGACTGAGCAACTACTAGTGGCAAAAGCTGCAGGATCACAAGGAAAGGCTATCTCAAAGCAGACTATTTCAAAGTGGATATGCCACTGCATTAGTTTCTGCTATTCACAACATGGCAAGCCAGTGCCTGAGGGTATTAGGCCACATTCTACCAGAGCAGAAGCCACTTCAGCAGCTTTCCTCAGGGGAGTATCAACCAAAGACATTTTAGAGGCTGCTACCTGGAGTTCAGTGCACACCTTTGCACAGCACTATCACTTACCACTCTACTCTAAATCCAGGGCAGGCTTTGCCACTGCAGTTCTGCAGAGCCTCATAGCCGCTCTTAATGCTATTTAGCTCCAGCCTCCCAACCATACCTTTGGGATTCAACCCAAGTGTAATGACTGCAACAGTGAAACATGAAGAACCTATTACAGTTGTGTACACTTACCATAATTGTAGATGTTCGAGTGTATTCACTGTTGCAGTCCAGGTTACCCACCCACCATCTCTTTTTGCTGGAACTTAACTGCACTTCTCTAACCTATACAACCTATGTGGTGTATTTGCTTGTAGATGAATGTATAATATATTTTGGTGCATGCATGTTCGATTGGCATATTTTTAGCCTTTTTGGGGGGGGGGGGGCACCTGACATCTGGGGTAAGAAAAACTGAAGAAAATGGCGCTGGCTGCATCTTTTATACCCCTGGCACACTGACGTCAGGGAAGAGGCGACAGCAACCGACGCTGGACCAAGACTTTGGAATTCAGGCCGACTGAAGGTAGCCTGCCAGCAGGATAACCCTAGTGTAATGACTGCAACAGTGAATACACTCGAACATCTACATTTATGGTAAGTGTACACACCTGTACTTTTCTTCTGCTGTAAAAGTCACAACTAATTGTTTACAGCGTGTGTATATCTCAGTGGATACTTCCAGGGCTGTGGCCACTAGTACTGCTTTGAGGAGGCTTTCCAGTTTTCTAAGGGATTTTATAACACCTTATCCAATTTTGGCAAAAAAAGAAAATAATAAATAAAAACAGTCTTTTAACAAAATGCAGGTATATGGATGCTTAAGAAGAAATGTCAGGGGGGTTCCAAAAAGTAATTTGAGACCTGGTTCAGGGCTCCAGAGAGCATCCCGGCAATACCAGTCTACAACTCTTACCACACATTTCGGCCACCAAACCAGGATCGAAACATGAAAGGTGGAGGAGTGTCCATATTCACCAAGGACATTCACACCTCCAGGCTAGTCGCCCAACATAATGCATCTGAAATTCTCAAGGTACAACTGACACTAGGTAAGGCTGCAATCCAAATTGTAACTTGCTACAGATCCCCCACCATGCCCCAAGAGTCCCACCACACCTTTCTAAACATATTGGAAAAAATTAAGATACAACCAAACACCCTATTACTGGATGATTTCAACTACCCTGCAGTTATCTGGGAGAACTACTCGGGTACCAACACCTTCACCCAACGTTTCTTGGAATTCTTTAATTCCAACTCCCTGGACCAACAAATTCATAGTCCTACCAGGGGCTCAAATATCCTAGACCTGGTCATTGCCAACATGGGAAATAGATGCTCCACACCAGTGGTCACCCCCTCGTTGGTCAGGTCTGACCATAAATTAATCACCCTTGACATCCACATCCCATCCCCACCCCCCAGTAAGGAAACCACCGTTAAAAACTTTGCCAAAGCCAACTTCATGCTACTCAAGTCAGAAGTGACAAACTTCACGGTACCCATGCAAAAGGGAACTGAATGTTCAACAGCTGAATCCTACACTAAGGCACTGTACAAGCACACACACTCGTGCATGAGTCGTGCCATCCTTAACAGAACCAAGACACTCTCCTCCAAAAAAAAAGGAAGCCAATCTGGCTGTCCCCAGCCATAAACAAAATATACAACAGAAGGAAGAAATTGTTGTAGAAGAGTAAAATCCCAAGATGTAAAAAAACTCCATTACCAGCCTTAGCAAAAAGTTGAGATGCCTCATAAAATCCTCAAAAGCTAGTTACGAAAATAGAATTGCCAAAGATTCCAAAGACAACCACAAGGCATTCTATACATATGTCAGAAATTTAAGTGGCAATGCTCAGATCTGCAATGAGCTACAACAGAATGGCATTAAATATACTGATCCCAAGGATATCACCAGTATCCTGGCAGATCGATTCATTGCCAATTTCACCCCCCTCACTCCCTAAAGGGCCAATCCCAGTACCGGAAGATTGCCAAATTCCGGTCATCGCAGCCACACAGGTAAAAACTGCACTCTCCAAATAAAAAAAATACAGCATCCATGGGACCAGGTGATATCCCGGGCTGTGTACTACATGAACTACAAAACGAACTGACACCTCACTTAAGCGTCATGTTCAGCCACAGCCTCACCTCAGGCTTCGTGCCCACTGAATGGCGCACAGCTACAGTCATCCCACTTCACAAGGGAGGATCCACCCTGGATCCCGGGAACTAACGCTCCATCAGTCTGATGAGCCTGGTCTGCAAGGCTGTGGAACACATTATCATGGAACTTATAATTAAGGACATTGGCAACCTTCTTCAAATGTTGGACCCCACCCAGTTCGGGTTCGTGAAGGGCCGATCCTGTCTCCTCAACCTGATAGATTTCTTTGAATCTGTCTCTAGAGCCTTGGACGAGGTTAAGGCGGTCCACTCAGCCTATCTGGACCTCGCCAAGGCCTTTGACACCACCCCCCACTCTGCAGTCATAGAAAAACTTACCACGCTGGGCATTAATCCCTACATCACTCGATGGATTGCCAATTGGCTTACTGACAGAACACACGCACTAAAAATATCCAATTCTAGATCCACCTGCAGACAGCTGGAGTACCTCCAGGTTCAGTCCTGGGACCGCTCTTGTTTGGCATCTACTTCTCTGAAGTACAGGCCAACACTAAGGGACTCTGGCTAACAAAGTTCGCAGATGACTGCAAACTGGGAGCCATTATCGATTCCCCAAATGATGTAGACATCCTACAAAAGGGCCTTACAGAAACAAATGCTTGGTGTCAGAGTCATGGATTCGAGCTCGATGCCAAGAAATGTATAGTTATCTCCTTTGGAAAAAAAAACATGTACCCATGAACTACCACATAGATGGCAGTACCCTAAACACCGAAAGTGTGATGAGAGACTTAGGAACACAAGTGGACAGTGGTCTCACGTTCGATAACCACATCGCCACAACAGTGAGGAAATCCTTTATGTGGCACACCTCATCACAAAGGGCTTTTCATCCAGAAAGAAGGAGGTCATGTCCCACTGTACTCTTCCCTCATTAGACCCGTTATAGAGTACAATGCCCCATTTGGTATGTACCTCACAAAACATCTGCAACAGTTGGAATGGCCTCAGAAATATCTCACTAAAAGAATCACAGGCCTAAAACAGATGCCCTATGCCGACAGTTTAAAAAACAAAACAAAACTCCAGCTATACTCTGTTGCATATCGCCTACTCAGAGGCGACCTCTGCTTAACTTACAAGGCCATGTCTAACCCTGACCTGTTGGACATGCTCTACCTAAAGAAATCCCAGTCCCTCAGAGCCACACGCTCCAGGGATCTAAACCTTGTCATCACCATAAACAAAACATGCTGGAGGGATAGGTTCCTGACACAGAGACTCCCCAGACTCTGGAATAGACTGCCCATACATATCAAGCAGAGTGCCTCTTTGGCCCTCTTCAAAAGGAACCTTGATGATTGGATGGGAGAAAGGAAATTCACCCCGGGAATCACATCAGGTCACCCTTATAGACAGGGGTCTAGGGAAGTAAACATTGTGGGCATAAACAACCAGGGAATTGCTATGGCTAGGCTTATATAGACCCCAGGGCCGATAGCCTAGCACCAACCTATGGACCTCACAAAAAAACACTTGACAGTGTAACAAGTTCAGAATCATTGTTTAGGGACCTTGTTCCACCTTCCCACCCTAGTAATCCCATTTTCCTTTCAGAAAGTCTTAATCTCCAGTTTTCTTTTTGGAAACCGTTCCAGACAAATGGGTTCTGAAGATTGATCATCAAGGCTACAGATGACAGTGGGAGGAAATCCCTCTTTTTCAGTGGTAATTCCTCATTCACCAGAATCTTATTTCCATCTGTCCTTCATCACACGCTGTCCCAGTGAGTGGTGGAACCAGTTCCTACTTTACAGTTTGGAAAAGTTTTTTTATGAATGTTTTTGCTGCCAAAGAAAATGCTTAGAGACAATTCTGGAGATGTTTTACCTAAACCACTTTTTGTGATGGTGCCCAAGTTCAAAATGCTGTCTCTTAACAAAAAGTTGCCTCTCCTTCCTCACTCTAGTAACACTAGATTTAAAATATGCTCATCACTTCCCTGTTTTTTCAGACTTCATAAGATTTTGTGTGTCTGCATCACATTATCAGTTCTCTGCCTTCCCCTTAAGACTATCTATTGCACCAAGATTGTTCACAAAGTGTATAGCACTTGTTATAGCTCATTGCAGACTACGGGGTGTCTACATTTTTCCATATTTAGACAACTTGCTTAACTCTGCAGAGTCTCTTCTAAATTGTCAGGAATCTTTCTGAGAGAACATTTAAGTCTTTTTTTTTTTTAATTCCTTCACATAGGATTGTGTTCCTGGAGTGTCAGACACCTCAATTCAAAGAGCTTTTCTTCCACAGGAAGAAATAGACCTATATCTGTTTTTAGGTTTTCTACTCAGTCTTTGGTTATTGCGAGGGAGTACCTCTGGATTTTGGGTCTCATGGCATCTGTAAGTTTCTGCTAAGACTCCATGTGAGATAAAGCTATATTTGAAGTCTTTTGGTCCCATCACCAGCATCCTTTGCCTTTTCAAAGTGCCGGGGATGGTCAGAAGAGAAATCACTTGGACAGCAAATATCCCTAAATCAGGTCTACCCTTCTCCCTCCCAGTACCAAAGTAGTCAGTCAGTCACCACGGACTCCTCAAACTTTGCATGGGGAGCCATTTCAGAAGGGATAAAAGTGCAGGGTGTGTGGTAAACCAAGAAGAGATGCAAGCACATAAGTATAAAAAAGATGCTTACCCTGATCAAAGCAGTCAACTCACGGAATCATCTTTGGTCCCCAAGAACTCAAGTTGTTACAGACAATACCACAGTCAAATCATACATCAACGTGCAAGGGAGAACCAGGTAGTACCTCTTTTGCACAATGTTATCTTGGGATATAGCTTAACAGCGTAATCTCATTTTTCATGTATTCTACATTTCGTCAGAGCAAAATTGTGTGGCAGATGAGCTGAGTAGGACAAGGGCAGATACTCACGAATGTAAACTAAATTGGGGTCTTCAAAGCTTTTTTTAATTTTTTTTTTTATAAGCATCTTTATTAAATACACTTAAGACTTAAGTAAATGTACATTGACAAAAAAATAAAAGAAGACCTTTGCATACATTATGCAACACATCTTTTCTTATTTTGTAATTGTCATCAGTCCAACATTACATAAATTGCTGTATTCCTGCCTTCCCTTAAACCTCCTCCTGCTGAACATTATTCTGCATGTAGTAAGACAGGAACCCAAAAACAACAGCGTTTGCAGCAAGACAAGCTTGTCTAATTATTCTGCATGTATTGTTCCCACAATTTCCATTTATTTCTATGTAATTTGCTCCTTTCCATTTCTAAAGATCCCTCACTTCTCTTCCATTTCTTTTCTCTTTTATGTGCACATACTAAACTTTAGAGTACTTGATAATAGTTTTCATTCTTACTCACAAACACTGGCTAATCTACAATGTATGTACTGTACCTGTGTACTATGTATGTATTCTACCTGTGTTCCAAATTTCAGCTGTACACCACAAATCTATTAATTACCTTTATTTTTAAATTAATATTTTCTTGTTTGTTCTCTCCACTTTAACTGTTGATGTGCTGCATACCACTGTAAACACATGTGTATTGTAATTTGTGTGTATACTGATAATCTCTAAATATCTAAAAGCATCTGTAATTTCTCTATGTGGAGCTTTTCTCCCCAGGACCTCTGCTGAAAAAGGGTCTTTTCGGCTCAGTCAGACACCCCCGGTTAACAAATGTAAAATAAAATTATATTAAATGATATTCCGTTCTTCAGTACAGTTGGTTTAGAGTTTGGAATCCATTTCTTGTAATTGCTTTTGTTAGTTAACAGAATAGAACTTTTATAGGGGTTTACTATTTCCAGGCTATTCAAATCCTGTGCCTCACCCCCCCTCCAAAAAAAAAAAGCCATATCTATAATTGCAGCTATTTTGCTTGCTCCATATTTTGACAGAGTACTCTGTGGGGAATTTTTAAAGTCTGCCAACTCATTATATTGCCAGCACATGTTCCCAGTTACCTCTTTATTCCCTATCAAACCTTCCAATATTTGCTATATACCCGAGGAAAAATGATATGAAGTCTGTTTGGGGTATAAAATAGCTATGCAAACACTTCCAAGCAAAGATGTTTAAACCTTCTGGAATTTATTGTATACTTGGGAAACCATACTTATGTTTTCCCTTTGCTTTTCCAGCCTCTCTTACCAGTCTTTACTAACCTTCTCTGAGTCTTAAAATATTGCATGATATCTTTGTCATCCTGTTCTCATGTTGCAGTATTCTCAAACACTTGGGTTCTCCTCTTGCTACCCGAATGTCCGGCCAGTATACAAAAGCTTGTAGTCATTACTGGTTATGTGGGACGTCTGATGTTGGCCTAGGGAACATGGGCCATAAAACTGATGTCTTCACGTACCAGACCTCAGAACTTCTCTGCTGCCATTCGAACTTCAGCTGTTCGTACCGTACCGGCTGCCAGATTGAAAGTTCTCAGATAAGTACCCGGTTGGGGACGTTGGTTTCTTTGATCACTGCTTTGTGTGTAAGTTCATGTCATCCAGGAAGGGTAAGTGTAGGTGCGGTTGTCAGATCCCCCATAAAAATGCCCACGAGCCTTGCCATTTTTTGTTAAGGGCCTACGCATGACCATAAGTCCTGCTCCATCAGCCAGGCCTTCGTTCCAAAAACTCTATGCAGCCATCTGCACGTGTTAAATATTTACCTTGAGAACCAGCACCTTAAGCGCCTAGCTTTGGGTATAGAGGGACTGTCCTGTCAGCCTGTCGAGCTGCCTAAGAAAAAAGCCAAGGTTATTAGGCCCAAGTCTGTAGCTGCACCTCCTCCACCCGACGTCCCTCCTGTGGCTAACATCAGCCTGGAGAAACGCTCGGTTGCTGCCTATATGGGTATAGCGGGTACCAGTGTGGAAGCCGCAGAACCCAGCACAGATGGCACGTGCTCGGAGGTAAGACACACGTCTGCTTCCCATGGTGAGGGGGGAACTCTGTTTGTACAGGCTACTCAGATGGATCTCTCCACTACTTCACAAGCTTCCGAATCCAGGCCTACCTTGGCCCAGATGTCCGCTAGGTCCTTCCCTCAAAAGCAAAGGAAACCTGTTTTCCCCTGCAGTTGAGAGCCAGCCAGATTGGCAGGCTTTTTCTCAAAGCCTATTTAATGGTTTTATGGCTCTTTGGCTTGCTACACCCCTACCGTCCCCTGAGCCTCCTCCTGTAATGGGTCCTAGACCTCAGGCTTTGGAACCTTCCCAGCTTGAAGCTGAGGAATCCTCTGATCCTCTTCCTCGGAGGATTCCCTCTCCTATGTTTCACAAATGTCATCTCCCCTTGGCTACACCTCCCCTGAAGAAGACTGCAGAAACAGATTCCCCAGGTGTGGATCTTGCCTTTGGGGAGACCATTTCAAAGATGAGGGAGCATTTCAAATGGGATTCCTCTGATATGACTGAAGTACAGAAGAGGCACTACAAATGTCTTCATATGGACTCCCCTGCTCCTTCAGCTATTCCTCCCTGTATTAACTACATTTCTGGATGCTTTGAATGCAGCCTCAGTCAACCCAGACTCCCAGGCTCCTGCTGCACGTAGGCCTGACAGATTGTACAAGGTGCCTGAGGGGGCCAAATTCTTGGTTAAGTGCCCTGCAGTAGACCCTGGCAATGTCTTTGTGTCGGATAAAGCCTTCAAGCTCCTTCCATCCTCCACACTCCTCCCCACAGACAAAGACAGTAAGGCCATGGAACGCCTTGGGAAAAAGGTCTATACTTCTACCCTGGCATTTAGGGAAATAAATTACCAAATCAACATGTCCAAATATGCCCTAGCCCTTTTAGGACGGGCCATAAAACGTCAGTGAAATTCCAGTCTCTCCGGCCAAAGCTCAGTTATCCAGCGTTATGTCTTTATCTTCACAGGTCACAAGGCACTCCATTAAGTGCAGTTACAATACAGCAGATGCCTCTGTCAGGTCAGCTGCATCTGCTTCTGTGCTCAGGAGATATTCCTTGCTTAGATTACAGCTGCTTCTTGATGATATCTGGGCAAAACTCTTAGATGCACCCGTAGATAACTATGCCCTTTTTGGGTCAGAGGTGGTGGAGTTATTCAAAATTCTGCAACAAAAGGAAAAGGAGTTACAGGACCTCAAACACTTGTTTGTGTCTCCTATCTCCAAATTCCACAGGAATTACCCCTCAAAGACCCAATTCATCACAAAGCACTCTGCGCTACTGCCTCCTTCTAGGAGCAGAAAGACTGCCAGGAAGCAAGCCACACACTCCTTCCTGGCCTGCACAGAAGCCTTAATTTTAAGACCGGGCAGGCAGTCTTTGACTACCTGCCATCATTAAAAGAACCCGTAGACTCCATACCCGTATCCCTAAGGCTCTCTCACTGCCTCCCTGCCTGGAGAAATATTGCCACAGACAGGTGGGTCTTGTCCATCATAAAATGGGTTATTTTATGACCTGGGTCACAACCATTTCCTTGAGAGGCATTCCACAGCCCCTCCCACCAAAGAACAACTTCCATTCTTTCAGCCAGTTTGACAACCTTGTTGCCCAGGGAACAAATCAGCCTGTCCCTATGCCAGAAAGGGGAAAGGGTTTCTACCCGAGACTTTCTAGTCCCTGGAAACCAATTTTAGATCTGTTCCCATCTCAACCTCTTTCTGCAGGTGCCTACCTCTCGAATACTCACTCTACAGGCCCTCTTCCTCTTGATCTTCCCTCAAGGGTTCTTGGTCACCTTGAGCATCAAGGATGCCTACTACACATCCCAGTAGGGCCCAGCTACAGGAAATATCTGCACATTTCTGTGGCCTCCTCACATTTTCAATTCTGTGCCTTGCCCTTTGGACTTTCTACAGCAACAAAGGTCTTCACAAAGTGCTTGACCACAGTGGTGGCCTTCTGCAGGACCCTGGGGATTCAAATTTTCCCTTGCCTAGATGACCTGCTCATCCAGGCAGACTGCACAGAATCCTTGCAAAGCCATTTAGAAACAGGATTTTCACTCCTTCAAGAACTGGGATTCACGATAAATTATCCCGTCCAACCTGACCCCCCCCCCCAAGACCAGATTTTTCTGGGGTGCAGGTTAAGAATGGTTGTCATGAAGGCCTTTCTGCCACCCCAAAATGTGAAAAGTTTAAAGCAGTACCTGTTTACTGTCTTCCAAGCCACAGACTTGACTGCCAGGCAGTACCTCAGACACCTGGGTCACATGGCACCGACCATTACCATGTTACCTTTGGAAGGCTCCACATGAAGCTACAGTGGTATCCAAGGTCTGCATGGACACAACACTCTCATCCTCTAGAATACAAAATCCCTTTCCTTCATTGCTGGAAAAGATTTTCAGTGGTGGGTGGACCAAGTGAGCTGCAACCCAGGACTCTCCTTACAGCCTCCCCTGCCAGTGCAGGAGATGAATATGGATGCCGCAGATCTGTGTTTGGGAGCAGCCATGGATTCCCTGAGAGGTCAGAGCACTTGACCGGATTCCTTCATACAGGAGCATATCAATGTCTGGGAGATGAGAGCAATTTTGTTGGCCTCAAAGGCCTTCTAACATACACTGAAACAGGGCCCACTAAAATTATTCACAGACAACACTACAGTTCTGTGGTATGTGAACAAGCAAGGGGGAACAAAATCCTACTTGCTATGCAGACTAGCTCTCCAAGGGGGGAAGCGTGCTGCAACACCAGGAATCACACTTCAAGCTGTGTATGTCCTTTTCAGAACAGAATAGACAGGCAGATGCATTTGAACAGGTCGATGTCACAGTCCCATGAATGGATGCTCCACAAGTGTGTGTTCTTGGACATGGTTCACAAATGGGGCATCTGTTTGCCTCTCCTGTGAACAGACAATTTCCACCCTTTTGCACCAGGCTGCCGAATCCCTTGGCTTCTCAATCTTTTGGAAGGGGATGTTTCTGTATGCATTCCCTCCCTTCCCACTTTTTTGAAGGTCCTGCTGAAAATTCAACAAGACAAACCAAAAATCTTGTTGGTGACTCCCTTTTGGCTAAGACAGCACTGGTTTTCCCTCCTTCTGCATTTAGCCAGGGGCAATCACCACAAGTTACCTCACAGAGTGGACCTTCTCAAACAGGACAAGGGATCCCTAATACACCCACACCTACAGTCTATGAACCTTAACGTGTGGGTGATAGAATTCTTATCCCTTACAGACACCTTTACAATGAGGACATGCTCTGTCCTGCAGGAGGCCAGGAAACCTAATATAAGGAAATCTTGTATGTCTAAATGGAAAAGATTTTCCTTATAGCATCTACAAAGGCAGTTGGACCCTTTACAGGGTAATGTCCTTTTGGTGTTGTCATACTTGTGTGAACTCTTGCAGTCAGACTTGTTGTACTCCTCTATTAAAGACCAACTTTCTGCTATTTCAGCTTGTCTGCCTCTGGATCCCCCACTGGTTCTCGATTACCTGCTAAGCTGTTCTTAAAACCGAAGAAGGAAAAGAGAGAAGGGAGAAAAAAAAGCACCTGCTTATATTAGTATCCCCATTACATAGGGGCAGTTACAGTAGGGCATGCAGATGGAAAATGGAGGTACGACTGCTGAATCTTACACAAATGCACTGTATAAGCACATACACAAGTGCATGGATCGTGCCATCCCCAACAGAACCAAGATGCTGTCCTCCAAAAAAAGGAGGCCAATCTGGTGGTCCCCAGCCATAAACAAACTCTACAACAGAAGGAAGAAGCTGTTGCAAAAAAGAGTAAAATCCCAAGATTGGAGGAACGCCCTAGTCAGCCTCGGCAAGAAGCTGAGATCCCTCATAAAATACTCTAAAGCCAGTTATGAAAATAAAATTGCCACTGATTCCAAAGACAGCCACAAAGCTTTCTCCAGCTATGTCAAGAATCTCAGCGGCAACACTCAGATCTGCTCTGAGCTGCAGCACAATGGCACTAAATATACAGAACCAACCGATATTGACAACATCCTGGCAGATAGGTTCAGTGCTAACTCTACCCCCACTCACTCTCCAAAGGGCCCATCTTAATACCAGAAGAATGCAAAGCCCCTGTAATCACGGATGAACAAGTAAAGACCGCACTCTGCAAAGCCAAGAACACAGCATCCATGCGAACAGACAACATCCCAGGCTGCATACTGCACAAACTACAGAACGATCTGGCACCCCACCTGAGTACCATGTTCAATCATAGCCGCACTTCAGGCTATGTGCCTACTGAATGGAGCACAGCGACGGTTATACCACTCCAGAAAGGGGGTGCCACCATGGACACCAGAAATTACCTCCCCAATTAGCCTGATGAGCCTGGACCATTTCATTTTCAACATATTCTCGATTCTTCTAGTCAACTCTTATGTTTTCTTCCTTCTCAGGTATTTTCCGTTGAAACAATGGAAAATATTTCACGAGCTCAGTCTCTTTCTAGTCCTTATCACCAGAAGGACATGAAGCAGAACCTCCTGCTGTTTTACAGCTTATGTTTTGTTGGCCAAACTTTTGTATTTCCTCCTTAGCATGAAAATGATTTTGTCCCTCCTAAGGAAAATTATTTTGAAGATGGCTGGGTACAGCAGTTTGAATCTCACGCCTGCTTCTAGACATTCGTAAATGGAATGTATTTACTCCTCTTCTGCCTGGTGTACAATGAGTAGTCATTCTCCATAAGCACGCTGCTGTCTCCCACTGTTAGTACTTTGTCCTTTTGCCAGCGTTTTGTCAGAATCAACTCCTGATGGGAAGACTGCATCTTTACTATTAAAGGTCTAGGTTGTTTTCTAGTAGCCAGATTTGGAGCATACACACAATGCACACTTTTCAATTAACAATTCCTGTTGTGAATATGTGCTTTCATAAAATTAATTTAAATTTAAATTGGAACTGTGTGCTGAGAGACTGCCTTACAAGACTATCTGCAAATATATAGAGCTGAGTATATTTTTCTGTATTATAGAGTTAAATTGTTGCTTAGTGCAAATATACAGAGATCAGTATATATTTTTTTGGTTTTATAATTTGCACTGTGATTCCTCACATCTCTGTTGAAACACCCCCGTTCCTGGTTGTAGTTTAAATTTGGTGGCTTTTGCAGTGCCCGCCCCACTGTAGATTTGATCTAGGACACTCCCCCAGTCCCATCTCTTTACTGCATTCTACCTAATAAACCCTTTCTGCACTTGCTTTTAGTCCTTTTTAATTTAATTACATTTTTTCAAACTGTGTGTGGACTAATATTGCTACATACTCAAGTGTGTCAGCTTGCACTGCATGTGAATTATTTTTACTACTGTTTTTGCTACTTTTCTGAAAAAAAAAATTGTAAGCCTGTTTCCTACCTTTCCTGTAATTAGTGTTCCAGATACAGATTTGCTATATCCAGGACTGTTTGTAAGTTTCTGAGCCCCCAAGCCTTTCTGTGTTGGAGGGAAGCCTTCTAGCTTATCAGTGGGAGTGGTAAGCATTAGGTAACCTGTCTACCACATATAGAGTGGTTCTGGCCCAGAATTTGTAGTTATTGGCCGTTTGGGCGGTGTTCCATCTCTCTCAACTTTCTGATTTGAAGGCCTGCATTTGCACTTGTTTCTGTCCTGTAACTCCTGGGCCCATCTCATTTGCTCACTCAATAAAAAAAATTTTTTTTTTTCTGCTTTTACTGTATTTGTGTTTCTTCCTACTTTATTTTGCTTTTGCGTCATCTTAAAAGTACTCAGTTGTATTTATTACTGCTTGGTGTAACTCATTCTAAGCCTTTTAGTTTAAGCACTTGGGCTTCAGACCAGTTGTTTTACATTAAGAAGGTTTGTGGTCTGCACTGTAGTGGCAGAACAGGTAGCTTACATCCTTCTAAGTTGGGAACTGCTGATTGAGGGCTCAGTGTCTGTTATTCTAAAAGTGTATTAATTCTGGTTTAAGCACTTGGGCTTCAGGCCAGTTATTTTACATTAAGAGGGTTCGTGGTCTGCACTCTTGTGGGAGGAGAGGCTGGACTCTGCCCTTCTGAGCTGGGAATTTCTGGTTAAAGGCTTATAGTGCCTGCATATTTGAACTGCTTCTTACTGAAATTGGTACACCTTGTTTGCTGTAGCATAGACTAGATCCAGGCCTGCTGAAGCTATCTTTGTTTGTATAACTTGAGCACTAATCCAGGCATTCTTTAAAGTATTCAATTGTATTTATTACTGCTTGGTAGTAACTTGATTAAAGTGTAGCTATCATTCTAAGTCTTTTGGATTAAGCACTTGGGCTTCAGGCCAGTTATTTTACATTAAGAAGGTTTGTGGTCTGCACTCTTGTGGGAGGAGAGGCTGGACTCTGCCCTTCTGAGCTGGGAATTTCTGGTTAAAGGCTTATAGTGCCTGCGTATTTGAACTGTTTCTTACTGAAATTGGTACACCTTGTTTGCTGTAGCATAGACTAGATCTAGGCCTGCTGAATCTAGCTTTGTTTGTATGCTTGTTGTTTGTTTGCTTGTTATTTCCCTGAAACGCTAATTCCACCTAAAACGCAGCTTTTCAGCGCTTCTGTGGATCCCTAGTGATATCTGCATTGCTTACTGTACTTATTTCCTTGTTTCACTTGAAAGAAAGTTACTGTTTGTCATTTTTGCATTTAAGTTACCTGTAACACATTGCATTTAAGTTACCTGGCACTTGCTCACTAAAGCAATTATATAAGTCAGCACTAAAAAATTAAAAGCACTACACCCTCAAAAAACTCCCCTTGAGTACCGTGTTCCCCATTGGCCCTTATTTTCAATTATAAAGGAATTCCAAATACTATTCTAGCATGTCCAAAGGTCAGTTGTCAATCTCCTCTCCGTTCCAGCTGGTGAATCTGGGAATCTTGAGGCAAAGTTACAACTGCCTCATGCACACAGACAACCCTCTCCTCCTCCCAACAAATTCCAACACATGTGAGAGATGCAACCATATAGCCAAACTGGAGGCTAAGGTCTCTCAACTCAGTACTGGCGTAACCAGTCAGGAGGAGAAGGAAACCACACTCACTACAATTCCGGTCTCACATAGACCTACCACGACAGCAAACCAAACACATAAACACACAAAAACATACTCGGAGGCTCTAAATAACAATCTGCCTAAGCAGCAGAGACCTCCAAAGCAGACACCCAAGCAACCGCTACCCCAAAACAAAACACGTGCAACACATAGCTCACAAAGCCAGTGTGCCGAACAGTCACAGCCCTTAAGGCTAAACAACACATCTGATACACTTGTAATAGGTGACTCTATCGTCAGGCACACTGACGTCCCGCTCACCAGGCTGAACAAGGAGAAGGTCACGGTGAGCTGCCTGTTGGGTGCTAGGATCCGCCACATAACACAAGCACTCAGGTCACTCCAAGGCAAGTACAAATATCACTCAGTCATTGTCCATGCTGGTGTGAATGACTAGAGACATACCTCCCTGAACTACATGGAAAGAGACATAGAGGAGCTCCCTGAGCATGTTGCCCAGGCCGGTATGACCCTGACCTTGAGTAGCATCTTACCCTCACCAAGAATGATGCCACAATATGAAGACAAGATGATCAATTTCAACAATTGGCTTGGGGATCCAATGCCTGTCAGCCTGGGATGACATGCTCGACAAACCCGCGATGCTTCGCTAGGGATGGCTTGCACCTGTCACCCCTGGGCTTTTGGATATTGGCAAAGGCTCTTGCTACCCCCATAGTGCCTCTTTTAGGCAAGGCTCAAAAGACAAACCCACCTCCATAGGTATCACAAGGGATAAGAAACTAAGAGTAATGCTACTCAAAGCCAGAAGTCTAAACCTCAAGATGCACGCACTCTAAACTCTCCTTAGCATGGAGAACATCGATATCTGTGCAGTAACAGAAACCTGGTTCAAGGCTCCCGAGAGCACCCCAGCACTACTAGGTTATACCTCATACCATGCTTTTCGGCCCCAAAACTTGGACCAAACCACAAAAGGAGGGGGGAGTATCAATATTCGTCAAAGATACCCACACCTCCAGGTTGGTGGCACAGCACGAAGCATCAGAGACTATCCATGTGCAACTAACAGTGGGTAAAACTGCTTTCCAGTTTATAGATTGCTACAGACCATCCTCCCAAACCCAGGAAACCCACTCGGCCTTCCTGAGAACACTGGAAAATATGAAGGTCTCTCCAAACACCATTATATTTGGCGACTTCAACTACCCAAACATAGACTGGGAGCATTACTCTAGCTCCAACACCCTAGCCCAAAGGTTCCTAGAATTTATAAACTCAAATGCTGTGGAACAACTTGTTACCACTCCCACAAGAGGGGAAAACATACCGGACCTGATCATCACCAACATGAGGACTCGATGCGCCAGACCAGAAGTGTATCCCTCACTGGTAAGATCAGACCATAAACTAATCTCACTGGATATTCACATCCCGACCCCACCCCCTGCCCAGAAAACCACAGTGAAAAACTTCTCTAAAGCACATTTCACACGCCTCAAAACCGAGGTGGAATCCTTCAAAGCCCCCGGGCCTATGGAAAATATGGCCCAGACCGCAGAATCCTTTATAAACACATTCTATGAACACCTTCAGGAATGCATGGATCATGCAATCCCAAATAAAACCAAGACCCAATCCTCCAAAGGCAGACGTCCTGTCTGGTGGACCCCAGCCATAAACAAACCATACAATAGAAGGAAGAAGCTACTACATGATGGAGCAAAATCCCAAAAAGGGAAGGCATCTCTGATCAGTATTAACAAAAAACTACGGGCACTCATAAAATCGTCTAAGGCCAGCTTCGAGAGAAAAATTGCACAGGACACTAAGGATAATCACAAGGCTTTCTTTAGTTATGTTAGGAACCTGGGTGGTAATTCCCAGATATGCTCAGAATTAGTCCAAAATGACAAAAGATACACTGAACCCACAGACATTGCCAACATCCTAGCTGACAGGTTCAGAGCAAACCCCCCCCCCCACCAAAAGGGCAAATATCTATCCCAGCAGAGTGCTGCCCCTGACATCTCAGATGCTCAGGTAAGAGCCGCCTCTCCAAAGCAAAAACACAGCATCCGTGGGACCAGATGGTGTCCCGGGCTGTGTTCTACATGCACTCCAAGAAGAGCTAAACCCAAACATAAAACTACTGTTCAATCTCAGCCTTTACTACAGGATATGTACCCAAAGAGTGGCGTACAGCAACAGTGGTCCCTCTCCACAAAGGTGGTGCCTCAACGGATCCTGGAAACTATCGCCCCATAAGCCTGACTAGCTTGGTCTGCAAAGCTATGGAAAGGATCATCATGGACCTCATAAATAAAGATATTAGGGACCTACAGACACTGGATACTACCCAGTTCGGCTTTTAAGGGCTGATCCTGCCTCTTAAACCTGGTCGATTTCTTTGAAACAGTCACCAAGGCCATTGACGAGGGGAAGGTGGTCCACACAGCCTACGTGGACCTCGCAAAAGCCTTCGATACAATACCCCACTCGGGCATTATAGATAAGCTCACCAGCTTAAATATAAACCCCTATGTCACTAGATGGGTTGCAAACTGGCTCAAGGACAGAACCCACATGGTTAGAATTGCTGGAGCCATGTCAGACTCCAAACCAGTTACAAGTGGCATCCCACAAGGCTCAGTCCTGGGACCTCTCTTGTTCGGTATATATTTCTCTGAGGTACAGGCCAACACGGAAGGAGTCTGGCTGACCAAGTTTGTAGATGACTGCAAACTGGGCACTATAAATCGACTCTCTAGCTGACACAAGCATCCTCCAAAAGGGCCTCATAGAAACAGACAACTGGTGCCAGAGCCATGGCCTCAAGCTAAACGCCAAAAAGTGTATAGTCATCCCCTTTGGCAAAAACAAAGTGCCCACAAATTACCACATAGGTGGTAATCCATTAAGTACAGAAGAAGTAATTAGGGACCTGGGGACCCAAGTTAATAGCAATCTCTCATTTGACAACCACGTGGCCAAATTGGTTAGAAAAACATTTTATATAGTCCACCTAATCATGAAGGGATTCACATCTAGATCAGAGGAGGTCATCGTGCCTCTTTACTCATCCCTCATCAGGCCCATAATTGAGTACAATGCCCCTTTTGGGATGTACCTTACCAGACACCTGCAGCAACTGGAAAGACCCCAAAAGTACCTCACCAAGAGGATCAAAGGGCTCAAACAGATGCCATATGCTGCCCGGTTAAAGAAACTCCAGCTCTACTCAGTGGCATACCGCCTGCTCAGAGGCGATCTGTGCCTGACGTATAAAGCCATGTCCAACCTGGAATTAATGGACATGCTGCACCTCAGAAAATCCAAATCCCATCAAGCTACGCACTCGAGAGACTTGAACCTCAGCACTGAAATAAATAGGACATGCTGGAGGGACAGATTCATAACCCAGAGGCTGAGTCCCTCATTGACTCTCTTCAAGAGGAATCTTGATGAGTGGATGGGAGATCGTGGGTTTACCCCGGGTATCACTTCTGTGTCACTGTTAGACAGAGGCACAGTATACTAACCTCGAAAAAGGGCATAGCAGAATTAATTTAAAATGGGTGGCGAAAGCCAAACACACTCTGGCTAGGCTTATAAATGCCCTAGGGCAGATAGCCTAGTATGAACCTATGAATACAGTCTGTTCCTTCCAGGTTCTGTGGTACAGCAGAAAATGTCAGGTTTTCCCTACATGTTCTATCCTCTAATTCTATTATTTTTTTAAACCTCTTGTGCATTTTCATATTCAACCAGCCTTTTCATTTCAGCCTCTGAGTTTTGCAGTTTTGTCACCTTGTCTGAATATCTGCTTAAAGCTTCCATTTCCAGCTTTTTATTGTTTGTGTTGATATACTCCATCAGTTTTTTGGTTTATTTTAACTAGGTCTGTGTGTAGCTGCTTTATACTTTCATCTAGGTTACTGGAAGTCATGTCTGGAATTTGCACTGCTTCTTGTGAACAACTGCAGTACTTCTCCCAATCTGATTTTTCTTCTCACCTTTTGTAGCTGATAGGTCCTTTATATTTCTTATTTTCCTGGTATCCAACCACTGCACGTACTAGTCAGTTACTGAAATTTACCTAGAAATCTTGGTCCACTGGCTTTCTCTGCTGAATTCTAGTTTTCAGACTGGGAGAGCCAGAATTAAGCTGTTACAAAATGTGCAGCCATGTTGGAAGTCAAACCTTTTGGTTTAGATTTGACTAAAACTCCACCACAGCAGGTTTGTATTCAAGACTCCCTTATCCCTTTCTCTTTGCCTGTAGTCTGTCAGTCACTTGTAGGTAAGGCAGTCTGTAGCCTACTGTCCAAATGTAGTCTGTTTCATTTCAGTCTATTACCATTACTTCTCTAGTCATTTGCTCCCATTAGTGTGGTTCCTTTGCCAGTTTCCCCCCAATAAATTTCAGCCCCCTGTTGTCTGTTTTGTGTACCCCTAGTCATCCCTATTAGCAAAATCTCCTTTCTCCATTCTCATGTTGGCTCGGATCTTAGAATAAGAATATTTTTTGCCATTTATAAATGCAGTATTCTGTTATCCTACTTGGGGATCCACATCCAAAACTTCATTATTTCTTTCCATTTTGCATTATAACCTTCTGCTTGTGTTATGTATATGAGCCTTAACTGTTTAACTCTGAATTAATCCTAAACTACCCTATTCTTTTGGAAGGATCAGCTTATTCCACTTAACTCTTGCCCTTCCATATAAATTCCTTTAACTCATTATTTATTGCCCACATCTTCTCTGGCAGATAAAAATATACCTGACTTGTATGTAAAAGTAAAGGAACTGTAAAAGCATTTTCATTGCTTGTATGTTACTATCCATATCCATAAAGAAAAGCTTCTAGTTTCTCAGCTTTTGTATTATCCTTTTAGTCTCTTCCCTCATATCCTTGGCTGCCATAACAGAATCCTTTTAATCCATACTCCTATATACTTCATCACATCGTGTCCCCGTAAGTATGGGTATTGCTGAACCAATTTGTATATGGGTGCATAATTTACAGCTATCGTCTTTGTTTTATTTTCATTCATTTTGTATTCTGAAAAGATTTGGAACGTTCTTAGTGTTTCACAACACTGAGATGTCTTTTTCCAGATTTATTAAGCATAAAATATCATCTGTAAATGGTCAGTTTTTGTTTTATTACCATATCAATTGTATGCTGGTATTTCTGAGTCAATTGTTTTCTTTGCTCGTGGCTTAAATATAAACCAAATAACAAAAGGGAAAGACAACACCCTTGCCTGGTTCCTCTGTTCAGCTGCATCTTATCAGAGAGGAACACTCCCACTTTAATTATTGCCTCATATCCTTTATATAACCTCATAATTAAACGTACAGTTGCATCATGGAATGCATATTTTTCCATTGCCGTACCAAAGAAATCCCAGCTTACTCTTTTTAATGCTTTCTCTGTATCAAGACCTACCAAGAACAATAGTATTTTCTTACATTCTGCTTCCCTGTGAGTCATTGTTTTATTTATGTTGTCAAATGTTTGCTTCCCCTCTACAAAACCACCTTGATCCTTCTCTATCAATTTTGGCAGGACCATTGCCATTCTTTTAGCTGGTATAGAGAAACAGTTGATCATGTTTTAAAACTGAAATTGGTCTATATGATGATGGGTGTTTGTCTTACAGCTACCACTACTTTCTTCCAAGATGTTGGTGCCCCTCCTTTGTAAAATACTGTTAAATAAAATCTTCCAAATCTTTTACTTTTTTCCCTTTTAATTTTTAAATTTCCACAGGAATACCATCTGTTCTTGGACGCTTTCCTGAAGATTGATTATACATAACCATTTTTGTCTGTTCTCCTCCTCCCTTGTATTAGTTGTTGAGCCTCATCTACCTCTAAGCTTAGCATAATTAATTCTTGTGTAAATATTTCCGTTTGTGCTCGCTGTTCTTGTTTTACACATTTCTGTGCTTTATACAAATTTTCATAGCATTTCTGAAATATGTCTAAAACCTCTACATGATTACTGGTTATAGATTCCTTAACTTTGTTACTTGATTTCTACTAAGTCCTTATGCCAATCTTTTTTGAGCTCTGGAATTATCAAAAAATGGTTGCTTAACAGCAGTCTTTCTAAACTTTTGCATAAGATACTCCCATATTTTCTCTTTATCAGGTCTACATTTGTGCCTCCCCTTTTTCTGCAGTACTTTAACTTCTGTCAACTCCTTGAAGTAATTCCTGTTATTTCTTAAACATATTTTTCTCTTATTTCTATCTTGTTATTAAATTCTGTTTTCATTTTATTCCACTCATTAGCTATAACTTCTGAGGATATTGCTATTTACCGTAATAACTTTTGAATGATGCCACTACCTATTCCTTAAATTCCTCTGTTTAACAGGCAGGTTGGGAAGCATCAGTGTTTCATTTTTAATTAATTACCCCACATTTTTATTTGTTTGTTTTTTTTGGGGGGGGGGGGCATGATGTGAAATAGTAATTGGGTGTGTGTCAAAGCTTTCAGTTAAATGCAAATATTTCTGTGAAATGTAATTTATAGTTCAGTTATTTACTTTTGGGGAAGAGTGTTAATTGTACTCTATTACATTGCATCTGTTAGTTGTAGAGTTGTGTGTAGGTAGGTTATATGGTCTTGTTACACTTGGGCCCCGAGACAGCTGTTCTACATTAAGAAGTTATTTTTTTCTGCACTGTTATGGCAGAAGTGTGCTGATCTAACCTGATCTAAAAGATCTCAACATGCGTTCTAATGTTACAAAAAGATCCCAACAGCTTACCCTTAATTTTACACAGAAGCGTTTCCATTTGGACCAACCTGAAACGGTATCTGAGCGGTCTTCCCCTAGAAGGAAGTCGTTTACGGGACAGCCGATGGTCTCCGCTAAGCGGAAAAAATGAAAGCCCTTTAGGACAGGGCAAGATAAGCCGAAAATAGAGAGAGGTACATTGAATCTTTCAGCATTTTATTTGCAGGCTGCCCACTTTTCCCTTTTACATAAGGGGCTTAATTTCATTCCTACAGTTAATGATAATTTAGTAGCTGCACTTACAGATGTTAAACAATTTATTAGGAACGTTAATTTGAAACTTTTGTTTGGTGATTCTGTTTCTCTCGAAACCTCCTGCAAACGACGCAGTACATTTATACCTACTAGTGTACCTGTTTTAACAGCTTTTCATGATGTATGTGAAAGAGATTTGAGATGTTTTGTACTCTGATTCCTTGAAAATAAGGTCTTTTAATTTAACATATGAGGAACATAAAGCGCTAAAGAGTTTACAAATTAGTAATGATATAGTAATTAAACAAGCGGATAAAGGTGGTGTAGTGGTCCTTATGGACCGATATAGGTACATGTGTTCAGTTTCTAATTTACTCGATGATGCTAAAGCTTTTAAATGCATTACACCTATGGATTGGTGATTCAGAGTGTCAAACAGTCACAGCCCTTAAGGCCAAACACAATGCCAGACACACTAGTCATTGGTGACTCCATAGTCAGACACACTGACGTCCCGCTCACCAGACTGAGTAAGGAGAAAGTCACAGTAAGCTGCCTGTCGGGCGTTAGAATCCGCCACATAACACAAGCACTCAGGTCTCTCAACAGCAGGTACAAATATGACTCAGTCATTGTCCACGCTGGTGTAAACGACCTGAGACGTACCTCCTTGGACTACATGAAAAGAGACATTGAGGAGCTCTCTGATTATGTAGCCCAGGCAGGTATGACCCTGACCTTGAGCAGTATCCTACCTTCACCAAGAATGATGCCACAATACAGAGATAAGATGATCAGCTTTAACAATTGGCTTAAACACTGGTGTCATTCAAAGGGGATCCAGTGTCTGTCTGCCTGGGATGACATGCTGGACAAGCCACGCTGCTTCAAGGGACGGCTTGCACCTGTCACCCTGGGATTCTGGATATTGGCAAAGGCTCTTGCCACCCCATAGTGCCTTTTTAGGCAAGGCTCAAATTCTAAACCTACCACCCTAGAACACAAAAAGGAAAAAACTAAGGGTAATGCTGCTCAATGCCAGAAGTCTAAATCTCAAAATGCACTCGAGGCCCTTCTCAGTATGGAGAACATCGATGTCTGTGCTGTGACAGAAACCTGGTTCAAGGCTCCTGAGAGCACCCCAGCGCTATCAGGTTTTACCTCATATCATGCGTTCCGCCCCAAAATCCGGACAATACCAAGAAAGGAGGGGTATCCATATTCATCAAGGACACCCACACCTCAAGACTGGTGGCAACGCACGATGCATCGGAGACCATCCAGGTGCAATTAACCATAGGCAAGACTGCTCTGCAAATTGTAGCATGTTACAGGCCACCCTCACAAACTCAGGAACCTCACATGGCCTTCCTGAAAACACTAGAGGGGATAAATGTATCACCAAACACCATCATACTAGGTGACTTCAATTACCCTAATATAGACTGGGAACACTACTCAAGCCCAAACACCCTAGCCCAAAAGTTCCTGGAATTCATAAACTCAAATGCCATGGAACAACTAGTCACCATCCCCACAAGAGGAGATAACATACTTGATCTCATCATCACGAACATGGGAGCACAATGTTCAACACCGAGGTGTACCCTCACTGGTGAGATCAGACCACAACTAATCTCGCTGGAGGTCCTCATCCCACCCCACCTGAAATAAAAAAAAGACCACAGTAAAGAACTTCTCAAAAGCCGACTTCACACTTCTAAAGACTAGTGTGGTCTCCTTTAAGGCCCCGAGCTGGCGGAAACAGTACTCAAGCCGCTGAATCACTTACAAATGCCTTCTACCAGCACCTGCAGGACTGCATGGATAAGGCAATCCCAAGCAAAACAAAGACTCTTTGTACCAAAGGCAAGCGTCCAGTCTGGTGGACCCCAGCCATAAACAAACTTTACAACAAAGGAGGAAGCTACTACAAGATAGAGCAAAATCCTTAAAAGGTAAGACACCCTTGATCACTATAAATAAAAACTAAGAGCTCTCATAAAATCATCCAAAGCAAATTTAGAGAAAAATAGCTAAAGACTCAAAAGACAATCATAAGGCCTTCTTTAGCTATGTTAGAAACCTGGGAGGAAACTCCCAGATATGCTCAGAGCTAGTTCAAAATGATGTGAAGATTACTGATCCTACAGACATTGCCAACATACTGGCTGACAGGTTCAGTGCAAACTTCTCCCCTCCCAAAAGGAGAGATATCTATACCAAACGATTGCAGCCCCCAAACATCTCCAGCCCAAGTGAGAACTGCTCTCTCCAAAGCAAAAACACAGCATCCATGGGACCTGATGGTGTCCCGGCTGTGTGCTCCATGAACTCAATGAGGAATTAAACCCACAGCTAGGACAGCTGTTTAATCAAAGTCTTACCTCTGGATACGTTGCCAGGAGTGGCGCACTGCAACTGTGGTACCACTTCACAAAGGCGGTGCCTCCACCGACCCTGGAAATTACCGCCCATTAGCTTGACAAGCCTTATCTGCAAAGCCATGGAGAGGATCATAATGGACCTCATAAATAAAGACATAGGGAATTTGCAGACTTTGGATCCAACCCAGTTTGGCTTTGTCAAAGGCAGATCATGCCTTTTAAACCTGGTTGACTTTTGAAACAGTCACCAAAGCCATTGATGAGGGAAAGGCAGTCCATACAGCCTACCTCGATCTGGCTAAGGCCTTCGATACAATACCCCATCCGGGTATCATTGAAAAACCCATCAGCTTAAATGTCAACCCATACATCACAAGATGGGTTGCAAACTGGCTGAGTGACAGAACCCACAAGGTCAGAGTTGCTGGCGCCATGTCAGACTCAAAGCCTGTCACAAGTGGTGTCCCACAGGCCTCAGTCCTGGGCGCACTCTAGTTAGGCATCTACTTTTCAGTACAAGCAAACACAGGAGGGTTATGGCTGACAAAGTTTGCAGATGACTGCAAACTGCCATAGTAGAAAACACATCTGATACAGATATCCTTCAGAAGGGTCTCACAGAAACGGATAACTGGTGCCAGAGCCACGGCCTAAAGTTAAATGCCAAAAATGCATAGTCATACCCTTCGGAAAAACAAGGTTACCCCTAGCTACCAAATAGGTGGCAATCCACTGAGCACAGAAGAAGTTATCAGGGACCTGGGGACCCAGGTTGATAGTAGTCTGTCATTCGACACCCATGTAGCTAAAGTAGTTAGGAAGACCTTCTACATTGCCCACCTTATCATGAAGGGATTCTCATCTAGATCAAGGGAGGTCATAGTCTCCCTTTACTCATCACTCATCAGACCAATGATTGAGTACAATGCCCCATTCGGAATGTATCTGACCCGACACTTGCAGCAGCTGGAGAGGCCACAAAAGTTCCTCACCCAAAAGATAAAAGGGCTCAAAAAACTGTCCTATGCTGCCCCACTGAAAAAACTCCCGCCCTATTCAGTCGCTTGCCCAGAGGTGACCTTTGCCTAACATACAAGGCCATGTCAAACCCAGATTTGATGAATATGCTTCACCTCAAAAAATCTAGATCCATCAGAGCCACAAGGCGGAGACTTAAACCTTGACACGGCTATTAATAGGACGTGCTGGAGGGATAGATTCATCACCCAAAGACTCCCTATGCTGTGGAACAAAATCCCGGTACATGTGAGGCAGAGCACCTCGCTGGCCTTGTTCAAGAGAAATCTTGACCAATGGATGGGAGATCACAGATATACCCCAGGGATTACCTCAGTGTCACTGCTCGACAGAGGCACAGCAAAATAATGGGTATAGTTCCCCATACTAAAGGGGTGGCGTAAGCCACAAAACGATGGGCTAGGCTTGTAAATGCCCTCGGGCAGATAGCCTAGTATGAACCTATGAACCTATGGATGTTAAAAAATGTGTCAGTTATGTTAATATGGTTATTTATGACCTACAACTAAATGGTGATATTAGCCTTGATTTAGTTCATTTTTTTACTGTGCCTTGTCCTGTTATTTCATGTCTCTATGGCCTCCCTAAGATCCATAAATCTATGTTGATACCCCCTATGAGGCCTATTGTATCGGGTGGGGGTTGAATTACCGAGCCGATTTCTATGTACTTACAAAAGCAACTGCAACCTTTTTTTGTTTAAATGTACTACTGTATTACGTGATACTTCAGATTTGCTATGTAAATTACGGCTTTGGTATAATAATTTAAATGCCCCCTTAAGACAAGGAGATTATTATTTTGTAACATTAGATATCGCATGTTTATTTACTGTAATACCAAATGAATATGGCGTTGAGTCAATTAGAGAATTTTTGATTTCACAACCTTCCCCTAATGTTAAATTTGTTGAAAATATATGTTTCCTTCTGGATGTAGTGTTGAACAATAACATTGTTTTGTTCAATGAGCTGTTATATTTACAGCTCACAGGTGTGGCTATGGGTACATCGGTAGCCAACACCTATGGTAATTTAGTTCTACATCAATGGGAGAAAGTTCATATATGTAGTGATAAGAATCCTTATATTAATAATGTATGTTTTTATCAACGCTTTGTTGATGATTGTTTTATGATTTGGAAGAGCACTTTAACTGAGCTTAATGAGTTTATTTATTATCTAAATACAACTGAATCTATCTGAATAAAGCTGAATCTAGCTTTGTTTATATGCTTGTTGTTTGTTTGCTTGTTATTTCCCTGGAATGCTAATTCCACCTAATCTGTGACTTCTCAGTGCTTCTGTGGATCACTAGTGATATCTGCATTGCTTACTGTACTTATTTCCTTGTTTCACTTGAAAGAAAGTTACTGTTTGTCGTTTTTGCATTTAAGTTACCTGTAACACATTGCACTTAAGTTACCTGGCACTTGCTCACTAAAGCAATTATATAAGTCAGCACTAAAAATTAAAAGCACTACACCCTCACTCCCCACTGGCCCTGTTTTCAATTATTAAGGAATTCCCAATATTATTCTAGCATGTCCAAAGGTCAGTTGTCAATCTCCTCTCCGGTCCAGCTGGTGAATCTGGGAATCTTGAGGCAATGTTACAACTGCCTCATGTACACAGACAACCCTCTCCTCCTCCCAACAAATTCCAACACATGTGAGAGATGCAACCATATAGCCAAACTGGAGGCTAAAGTCTCTCAACTCAGTACTGGCATAACCAGTCAGGAGGAGAAGGAAACCACACTCACTACAATTCCAGTCTCACATAGACCTACCACGACAGCAAACCAAACACATAATCACACAAAACATACTCGGAGGCTCTAAATAAAGATCTGCTGAAGCAGCAGAGACCTCAAAAGCAGACACCCAAGCAGCCGCTACCCCAAAACAAAACACGTGCAACACATATCTCACAAAGCCAGTGTGCCAAACAGTCACAGCCCTTAAGACTAAACAGCACACCTGATACACTTGTAATAGGTGACTCTATCGTCAGGCACACTGACGTCCCGCTCACCAGACTGAACAAGGAGAGGGTCACGGTGAGCAGCCTGTCAGGCGCTAGGATCCGCCACATAACACAAGCACTCAGGTCACTCCAAGGCAAGTACAAATATGACTCAGTCATTGTCCATGCTGGTGTGAATGACCTGAGACGCACCTCCCTGGACTACATGAAAAGAGACATAAAGGAGCTCTCTGAGCATGTAGCCCAGGCGGTATGACCCTGACCTTGAGTAGCATCTTACCCTCACCAAGAATGATGCCACAATATGAAGACAAGATGATCAATTTCAACAATTGGCTTAAGTACTGGTGTCATTCAAAGGGGATCCAATGCCTGTCAGCTTGGGATGATATGCTCGACAAGCCACGATGCTTCGCTAGGGATGGCTTGCACCTGTCACCCCTGGGCTTTCGGATATTGGCAAAGGCTCTTGCTACCCCCATAGTGCCTTTTTTAGGCAAGGCTCAAAAGACAAACCCACCTCCATAGGTATCACAAGGGATAAGAAACTAAGAGTAATGTACTCAACGCCAGAAGTCTAAACCTCAAGATGCACGCACTCGAAACTCTCCTTAGCATGGAGAACATCGATATCTGTGCAGTAACAGAAACCTGGTTCAGGGCTTCCGAGAGCACCCCAGCACTACCAGGTTATACCTCATACCATGCTTTTCGGCCCCAAAACTTGGACCGAACCACAAAAGGAGGGGGAGTATCTATATTCATCAAAGATACCCACACCTCCAGGTTGGTGGCAAAGCACGAAGCATCAGAGACTATCCATGTGCAACTAACAGTGGGTAAAACTGCCTTCCAGTTTATAGCCTGCTACAGACCACCCTCCCAAATGGCCTTCCTGAGAACACTGGAAAATATGAAGGTCTCTCCAAACACCATTATATTGGGCGACTTCAACTACCCAAACATAGACTGGGAGCATTACTCTAGCTCCAACACCCTAGCCCAAAGGTTCCTAGAATTTATAAACTCAAATGCTATGGAACAACTTGTTACCACTCCCACAAGAGGGGAACCATACTGGACCTGATCATCACCAACATGGGGACTCTATGCTCCAGACCAGAAGTGTATCCCTCACTGGTAAGATCAGACCATAAACTAATCTCACTGGATATTCACATCCCGACCCCACCCCCTGCCCAGAAAACCACAGTGAAAAACTTCTCTAAAGCAAATTTCACACTCCTCAAAACTGAGGTGGAATCCTTCAAAGCCCCCGGGCCTGTGGAAAATACAGCCCAGACCGCAGAATCCTCTATAAACGCATTCTATGAACACCTTCAGGAATGCATGGATCATGCGATCCCAAATAAAACCAAGACCCAATCCTCCAAAGGCAGACGTCCTGTCTGGTGGACCCCAGCCATAAACAAACTATACAATAGAAGGAGGAAGCTACTAAATGATAGAGCTAAATCCCAAAAAGGGAAGACATCACTGATCAGTATTAGCAAAAATCTACGGGCACACATAAAATTGTCTAAGGCCAGCTTCGAGAGAAAAATTGCACAGGACACTAAGGATCATCACAAGGCTTTCTTTAGTTATGTTAGGAACCTGGGTGGGAATTCCCAGATATGCTCAGAATTAGTCCAAAATGACAAAAAATACACCGAACCCACAGACATTGCCAACATCCTAGCTGACAGGTTCAGCGCAAACTTCTCCCCCCGCTCCCCACCAAAAGGGCAAATATCTATCCCAGCAGAATGCTGCCCCCCTGACATCTCAGATGCTCAGGTAAGAGCCGCCCTCTCCAAAGCAAAAACACAGCATCAATGGGACCAGATGGTGTCCCGGGCTGCGTCCTACATGAACTCCAAGAAGAGCTAAACCCAAACATAAAACTATTGTTCAATCTCAGCCTTACTACAGGATATGTGCCCAAAGAGTGGCGTACAGCAACAGTGGTCCCTCTCCATAAAGGTGGTGCCTCAACGGATCCTGGAAACTATCCTGACTAGCTTGGTCTGCAAAGCTATGGAAAGAATCATCATGGACCTCATAAATAAAGATATTAGGGACCTACAAACACTGGATCCTACCCAGTTCGGCTTTGTTAAGGGCAGATCCTGCCTCTTAAACCTGGTTGATTTCTTTGAAACAGTCACCAAGGCCATTGACGAGGGGAAGGTGGTCCACACAGCCTACCTGGACCTCGCAAAAGCCTTCGATACAATACCCCACTCGGGCATTATAGACAAGCTCACCAGCTTAAATATAAACCCCTATGTTACTAGATGGATTGCAAACTGGCTCAAGGACAGAACCCACATGGCTAGACTTGCTGGAGCATGTCAGACTCCAAACCAGTTACAAGTGGTGTCCCACAAGGCTCAGTCCTGGGACCTCTCTTGTTCGGTATATATTTCTCGGAGGTACAGGCCAACACGGAAGGACTGTGGCTGACCAAGTTCGCAGATGACTGCAAACTGGGCACCATAATCGACTCTCCAGCCGACACAAGCATCCTCCAAAAGGGCCTCATAGAAACAGACAACTGGTGCCAGAGCCATGGCCTCAAGCTAAATGCCAAAAAATGTATAGTCATCCCCTTTGGCAAAACAAAGTGCCCACAAATTACCACATAGGAGGTAATCCATTAAGTACAGAAGAAGTAATTAGGGACCTGGGGACCCAAGTTGATAGCAATCTCTCATTTGACAACCACGTGGCCAAAGTGGTTAGAAAAACATTTTATATAGCCCACCTAATCATGAAGAGATTCAGATCTAGATTAGGGAGGTCATCGTGCCTCTTTACTCATCCCTCATCAGGCCCATAATTGAGTACAATGCCTCTTTGGGATGTACCTACCAAACACCTGCAGCAACTGGAAAGACCCGAAAAGTACCTCACCAAGAAGATCAAAGGGCTCAAACAGATGCCATATGCCGGTTAAAGAAACTCCAGCTCTACTCGTGGCATGTTCCTGTTCAGAGGCGATCTGTGCCTGACGTATAAAGCCATGTCCAACCCGAATTAATGGACATGCTGCACCTCAGAAAATCCAAATCCCATCGAGCTACGCTACCGAGACTTGAACCTCAGCTCTGAAATAAATAGGACATGCTGGAGGGACAGATTCATAACC